>NC_134364.1:71516580-71641580 GCF_048569485.1 Anomaloglossus baeobatrachus | reverse complement strand
CGCTGCACTGCGGAGCACACAGCTGACGCTACGCTCACAAATAACGGAAAAGTGGCGACTATGGAGGTGCGAAACCGCCTGCGCATTTAATGTGTCACAGCCTAGAAAGCTCCAGCGCAGTCACTGTAAACGCCATTGCCCTGGAGAGCCGGCTGGTCAGAGGACACAGAATCCACAGCCCCTCACAGCAGCGCAGAGTATGTCAGCAGACAAATCTCCTTTCCCTCCATATTAGAATGATGATTGTGATGGATACAGTATCCATGATATGAGGAAGAGGATGGTGACACATTGGTCATCACAGACTGACACCATAAGGAATTGGATGCTCAGCAGCACAGAGTATTTCAGGAAATAATGCAGGAGGAGGCAAGGGCCTGGACACCCATCTGAGGACTAATCTGTGTATGACATAGGATTTGGAGAGAAGTGGCAGGGGCGTAGCTATAAAGGTAACAGTCAGAATTGTGCCTTGGTGGTCAAGGGGGCACCACATGGCAGGTCGGATCCTGTAATAGATTAAACCTTTAGAACAGAAGCAGCACAGAGTATTTTAGTAGAGACGAATGTGAGGTTTTCTCAGTTTATTTCTATGAGTACTGTGAAAATTGTGCAATATGGTTCTGACTGTGCGGCGCTCATGAGGTCCCATCTGTTCCAGACAACTTGAGATTGGTGTGTCACTCAGTGGTGGCACACATATTTATTGGACACTTATCTAATGTCCTATCAATACACCAAAAATGGCCCAAAAAGGAATAACCCCTTTAATTAGTAAATATAGTGCACACTACAGTGTATCCATATGACAATGATACCTCCCCACTGCAGTTCATTAATGCAGCAGAGGGCACCTGTAGCAGTCCCCATTACATTAGAGCTATGTCTATTCCCCGGGGATAACGTCTTTTATACTTTTCTGTCTGATAATCCAGAATCCGCCAAGTTCAGATTCCAAGGAATTTCATTGTAATTCTTCTTATTTTACAGAAATCAATTTGTTACTATAAGTGTGCGTTATTGCGCCCCAGCGGATAAGTAGAAGGCTGGAATAATGTATTCCGAGCACAGGAAAAAATAAAAAGAAAAACATGAAGAATGTGAAATTAGAATGATGTACATTTACATGGTTACAATGAGGCGCCTGTAATCAGCTCAGATGATAATTCCAAAATAAATTAGAAATTCATCCGGTTCCGCAGGTTTTAAATGAAGACTGTGTTTCCAGTAAAGCTTACACTTCTATGTCTAATCCTAAACAGTCTAGAGATCAGACCGCAGCCGCTCGCGGCTTAGATGCATGGGTTTTATACTGTACTGGTTGGACCTTTCATGATTGTCACAAGCCCCAAACCACACTAAGCAACCCCCGTCATCCTGTCTGACTTATACCATGGAATTTATAGCATTTCTATAGGCTATGCCATAAATGTCTCACAATTTTCAGGACTTCAATACAAATGAATGGAAAGAGCTGCGCATGCACAACTACCAGTCCCCTGACAGCAAGTCATGATGATTCTAGTTCTTGCGATAGATGTAGGACCTATCAGTAGGATCATCTTCTATCCAAAGGATATGCCAAAAATGTCTTAGGAGTTTTGGAAACACTATATAAACAGATGGGAGAGAAGCACATGCACAGCCACCTACCCAGTTCTTGTATTTGCTATAGGTTCTAGCAGTGAGATCATTTTCTATCCACAAGATATGCCAGAAATGTCTCAGGAGTTTTGGAAATTCTTTATAAATAGATGGGAGAGCAGCGCATGCGCAGCCACCTACCCAGTTCTTCTATTTGCAATAGGTTCTAGCAATGAGATCATTTCTATCCACAAGATATGCCAGAAATGTCTCAGGAGTTTTGGAAACTCTTCATAAATAGATGGGAGAGCAGCGCATGCGCAGCCACATACCCAGTTCTTGCATTTGCAATAGGTCCAAGCAGGGAGATCATTTTCTGTCTACAAGATATGCCAGAAATGTCTCAGGAGTTTTGGAAATTCTATATAAATAGATGGGAGAGCAGCGCATGCGCAGCCAACTATTCACCGTTATCATGCAACAGTTCTAGTTTTTGCAATAGGTCCTAGCAGTGGGACTCACATCTGTGCACCGCATATGCCATAAATGTCTCACAATTTTCAGAATTTCCATACAAATAAACAGACAGGGCTGCACATGCGCAGCTACTTCCCCTCTGACAGCACCTCATGATGGTTCTAGTTCTTGTGATAGATGCAGGTCCTGTTATCTTCTATCCACAGGATATGCTAGAAATATCTTAGGAGTTTTAGAAATTTTATATAAATGGACAGGAGAGCAAGCGCATGTGCAGCCAACTATTCATTTCACCGTTGTTATCACATGACAGTTCTAGTTTTGGCAATAGGTCCTAGCAGTGGGATGATCTTCTATCCACAGGATATGCCAGAAATGTCTCAGGAGTTTTGGAAATTCTATATAAATGGATTGGAGAGCAGCACATGCACAGCCACCTACCCAGTTCTAGTTTTTGCTATAGGTCCTAGCAGTGGGACCATTTTCTATCCACAACATATGCTGGAAATGTCTCAGGAGTTATGAAAATTCTATGTAAACGGATGGTAGAGCAGCGCATGCGCAGCCACCTACCCATTCTAGTTTTTGCAATGGGTCCTAGCAGTGGGACTCTCATCTGTACACTGCATATGCCAAAAATGTTTCTTTATTTTCTTAACTTCGATAGAAATTAATAGAGAGAGCAGCACATGTGCAGCCACTTATCCACCTACAGAAACGCACTACAGGTCTATTTCTTGAGACAAATGTAGGTCCTAGCAACAGGGCTATGAGATATCCACAGGATAAGCTATAAATGACTCTGAATATTTAGAACTCCCGAACACATGATTGGAGGCTTGCACCTGCGCAGCTACCTCTCCACTGGCTAGTTCTTGAGATAGATGCAAGATTCAGTAGTGCAACTATTATTTATCCGCAGACTTTAGGCCGCTTTACACGCTGCGATCTCACTAGCGAGATCGCTAGCATGCGTACCCGCCCCCATCGTTTGTGCATCACGGGCAAATCGCTAACACCCGTCACACGCACTTACCTGCCTAGTGACGTCGCTGTGACCGGCGAACCGCCTCCTTTCTAAGGTGGCGGTTCGTTTGGCGTCACAGCGACGTCACTAAGCGGCCACCCAATTGCAGAGGAAGGGCGGAGATGAGAGGGACAAACATCCCGCCCACGTCCTTCCTTCCTCATTGCCGGCGGCCGCAGGTAAGGTGAGGTTCCTCGTTCCTGCGGTGTCACACATAGCGATGTGTGCTGCCGCAGGAACGACGAACAACATCGTACCTGCAGCTGCAACGATATTTGGGAATAGGGGAGCATGTCAACGATTAACGATTTTGCACGATTTTGCAACCTTTTTTGATCGCACGTAGGTGTCACACGCAACGACATCGCTAACGCGGCCGGATGTTTGTCACGAATTCCGTGACCCCAACGACATTGCTTTAGCGATGTCGCTGCGTGTAAAAGCGGCCTTATGCCATAAATGTCTTTGACATTTTAGAACACCTATACTAAGCAATAGAGAGAGTGCAGCGTATGCGCAGCTACTTCTCCAATGTCAATAGCTTGTGACAGGTAAAGTTCTTGACATAGATGCAAGTCCTAGCAGTAGGATCCTCATTTATGCGTCGTACAGGCTATAAATAACTTTGAATTTTAGAACTTAAAAACACATGAATGGAGACTTGCGCATGCGCAGCCACCTCTCCACTGGCTAGTTTTTCAGATAGATTCAGGATTCAGCAGTTGGATTGCAACTTATCCACAGACTATGCCAAAAAAAGTTAACATTTTTAGATCACCTATACAAAGCAATAGAGAGCAGCGCATGCGCAGCCACCTCTCCAATATTAGTAGCTTGTGACAGATTTAGTTCTTGATATAACTACAAGTCCTAGAGGTGGAATCCTCTTTTATCAACAGGATATGCTATGAATGACTGAATGTTTTGAAATCCCAAACACATGAATGGAGACTTGCGCATGCGCAGCCACCTCTCTACTGGCTAGTTCTTGAGATAGATGCAAGATTCAGCAGTGAAACTACAGGCTTAGACACAGACTATGCTATAATTGTCTTAGAATTTGTAGAACACCTATAAGAAAGCAATAGAGAGAGCAGCGCATACGCAGCCACCTGTCCAATGTCAGTAGCTTATGACAGATTTAGTTTCTGACATAGACGCAAGTTCTAGCAGTGGGGCCCTCTTTTATCCATAGGAAATACTATAAATTACTGAATTTTTAGAACTTGCGCATGCGCAGCTACAGTGCCTTAAAAAAGTATTGATATCCCTTGAACTTTTCTACATTTTTTTCCATGTAACACCCACAAAAGTGTATTTTATTGCAATCTTGCCAGCATTAAGTAGCAAGTATTTGTGAAATGTAAAGGAAATGATACCTGGTTTTCTATTTATTTTAAAAATAAATCTGCAACTTGTGATGTGTGTTCTACTGTACAACTCACATACGGATGATTACAGTTTTGCGCATACGCAGCCATCTATCCACTGACTGTGCAACATGATTAAATCTTGAGACAGCAGTGAGAGCCTCATGTAATCACAGGATATGCCATAAAAGTCCCATAATTTTCAGAACTCCAATAAAAATGCATGAAAACTTGCGCATGCGCAGCAACATCTCGACTGACAGAAAGACTGGTTATCGATACAGATGCATGTCCCAGCAGTGAGACCCTCATTTAATCACAGGATATGTCATAAATGTCCCATAATTTTCAGAAATCCCATGCAAATGCGTGAAGATTTGCGCATGCGCGAAAATTTGCGCATGCACAGAAACATCTCCATTGACACAATGGCTGGTCCTCCATACAGATTGCATGGCCCAGAGAAGATCCTGAGAACATGTCATAAATACATGAGATGAGACTACTCATTTAAAGGGAAATGTCCTTTTCACGCTTACTGCAGAGGTGCAACTGGAAACTTCAAAATCTGTAGGAAACTGCCATTAATAAAACTGATGTCTTATTACTGGATGGGGGAATATTTTGGACCAGGGGTGTAACTATTGGGAGAGCAGAAGTAGTAATTGCCCCCCAAAATAACATCTAAATGGCTCATGGTAGATGTGGGAAACTGTTTTACATTAAGAACTTCATGTTTTGCTTATATTTGGGAACTTCTGGTGTTTGGTACAACTACTATATGTCACGAATGTTATGGAAAAAGCTGGGGATAGGGGCTCTAAGACTATCTATCCATTATCTTAGAATTACCTCTGAAGGTGAGGATGTGTGAGCCGCCTTCTTGGCCCTGCTTCTGACCAGCCCTGATCTTATATCCCCACCCCAGGGAAGGGCTGGGACAGGAATGTGATAAACCAACAAAAATTCAATAAAAATGTATTGGTTCATCAAACCAACAAAGATAGACAAACAGGGGAAAATAAAACTCTATCTCAATGCAAAAGACAATAAGAGGGAAGGAGGAAAATAAGAGCAGGAAGGACACAACAAGACAACAGGAGAACTCCACAACAACTGCAAGCACCACACAATATAATCACCAGCAGGACTGGGACAAAACAGAACACAGACAGACACAGCAATAAACTATAGTTGGCATGGGAATACAGATTCCACCATCTTAAAAAGGTGGGGAGCAAATCTCATAGGTTTCCAACATGTGATCCCAGAGGTAACCAGCAGGCTAATAGAAGTTAACACTTACTAATTTGACCATGTATGAGCACACAGCTGGTCGATGCCCGAGCTTGCCTATGTCACTCAGAAGCACCAGACAAACCATAGGGGGGAGTGTCAAAATCTGTAGTGTGAACAGCGTCTGATGACGCCATGACACTCAGTGAATTTTGAGCAAAACTCAACACTATATCTCTATTTTGTATAACCAAGACCTGAATTATATTGACTAGTTGTAGATTTGCCCATCTCTAGCTTGCTTTTTAGAAGCAGATAAGCCAATTTCTCTTCCTCATTTTGATTGCAGAAAATATCTAAAACAACTTAAAGAGGTCTGGCCAGATCATGTTTAGCAGAAGGTACAATTATGTAGATCATTTTATAGCAAGCAAAGGAAAAGGCCCAAGAGAGGCGATATACTGTGCCCTGCGCAGCAGCATGCAGCATGTCATGAGCAATATCCAAATTACATCTACAGGAAGCTGCCGGGAGGAGGTGTAAAGTGCAGCAAAGGCGGCTTGCACACATCCGTTTTTTTCCTTTGCGGCACAATCTGGCTCTTTGCGGAAAAAACGCAACCTTTTTTTGCCGCCGGTTGCGTTTTTTCCGCATAGACTTTCATTAGTGCCGGATTGTGCCGCATGGCCTTGCGTTCGGTCCGGTTTTTGCCGGATGCGGCATATTTAGCCCATGCAGCGGCCAGATGGAACGTTGCAAAGCACGTTTTTTTGTTCGGTTAAAAAAAACGCATCGTGACGCATCCGGCCGATGCGGTGCTTTTTCCAATGCATGCCTATCGACGTCGGATGCGGCGCGATGCGGCAAAAACCGCATCCAGCCGCCGCATGCTTTTTTTTGCACTGCGCATGCTCAGTACCGTGCCGCAACCGGCAAAAACCGGACAGGCTACATGTAAAAACATATGTAAAGGATGCGTTTTTTCCGCCGCATCCGTTGCATAGGTTTTAGAGCCGGATTGGCCGCACTGCTAAAACCGGATGTTTGAAAGCAGCCAAAACTGGTAACTGAACTGAGGGTCTCCTCAATCATCAGTGATTCAGAATGGCTACACTGTAGCAAAAAGTCTAAAGTTTAGTTACTCATCAGATTTATGTCACTGGGTCTCCTTATGTGGCTCCAAAACTGACTACCATCTTTGCACCCTTGGTAGCATCGACCCTAATTACAATATTTGAAAAGTAGCAGAATAATCCTAAATTTGTGGCTCCTGCTAGATACTAGACAATAGGCTATGAGGAGAGGGGGACCCTCGTTTAACCCTTTAGGGTGCTCGGCGTCTCCGGTCGCCCACTCTGATAGTCAGCCGTGTAGGTGCCCCTCCGTCGAAGCTTTATCGACACTTGATCATTTACATCAAGTTGACATTCTCCGAGTTTACTCAGGGGTCTGTAATTGTATTCTTTCACCAGTTCTGCATTACCAACCGTGAAAATGGAATCCTATCATCCCTGACCAATTTTTAATGTACAAAATGATTTGGCCGAGGTTCAAAGAGAAGTACAATTGAAATCAGGTGAATGATACGTGTCGCTTTTCTGCAGCCATCTGAAATTGGATTGTTTTTTTTTTTTATATTATTATTATTCAGATCAAATTTGTAATGTGAGATATGTGACTGTCTAATGAGAGAATCTTCATAAATATGTTCATAATAGC
Organism: Anomaloglossus baeobatrachus; assembly: GCF_048569485.1. Classification (NCBI taxonomy): domain Eukaryota; kingdom Metazoa; phylum Chordata; class Amphibia; order Anura; family Aromobatidae; genus Anomaloglossus; species Anomaloglossus baeobatrachus. The sequence goes on along the minus strand of NC_134364.1, from coordinate 71,634,167 downwards.
GAAGTGGAGAAGCAAGATGGAGCCGGATAAAAACCGATGTCAAGAAAATATCTATCTATCCCTCTATCTATCTATCTATCTATCCCTCTATCTATCTATCTATCTATCTATCTATCTATCTATCCCTCTATCTATCTATCTATCTATCCCTCTATCTATCTATCTATCTATCTATCTATCTATCCCTCTATCTATCTATCCCTCTATCTATATCTATAGCTATCCATCCATCCATCCATCCATCCATCCATCTATCCATCTATCCATCTATATATCTATCTATCCATCTATCCCTCTATCTATCTATCTATCTATCTATCTATCTATCTATCTATCTATATCTATCCATCTATCCCTCTATCTATCTATCTATCCATCCATCCATCTATCTATCTATCCATCTATCAATCTATCTATCTATCTATCCCTCTATCTATCCCTCTATCTATCTATCTATCTATCTATCTATCTATCTATCCCTCTATCTATCCCTCTATCTATATCTATATCTATCCATCCATCCATCCATCCATCCATCCATCCATCTATCCATCTATCCATCTATATATCTATCTATCCATCTATCTATCTATCTATCTATCTATCTATCTATCTATCTATCTATCTATCTATCTATCTATCTATCTATCCATCTATCAATCTATCTATCCATCTATCAATCTATCTATCCCTCTATCTATCTATCTATCTATCTATCTATCTATCCCTCTATCTATCTATCTATCTATCTATCTATCTATCTATCTATCTATCTATCTATCTATCCCTCTATCTATCTATCTATCTAATCTATCCCTCTATCTATCTATCTATCTATCTATCTGTCTGTCTGTCTATCTATCTGTGAAGCCCCACGGGTGTTGTATCGGTGCATACCTTCAGGGACTCCACGTAGCTGGTGCTGATCACAGGTAGGGAATCTTTGGTTTTGATCGTGACGCCACTCTCAGTATTGCGGCCAGTAGGGACCGCCACTGCAGGTTGAGGGTCGCCTGGGGCTGATGGTATGTGCAGTTAGTTGGAATAGCCTCCTGAGAGTGAGGCAAGCCCCAGGGCCCAGTGTAGGTTTGTAGTACCACAAGTCGCAGAATGACTCACACAGGCAGAGCTGTCTTTCAAGGGCTTTACTCACATTTGATGGCAGGGTGAGTAGCCCGGGCGTAGCTGGGATGAACCAGATGGGAACCAGGTATCCTTCAGGCTGACTTTATGAGGGTGACTACTGACTCGCCTTCCTTAGCCCTTGGTGGTTTGGGGTGACCCCGACTTTGAGTCCCTATGGGGGTCACCCAGGGAAGTTGCTGAAGCCTCACTCCCCCTTTTGGTTGCCGTTTGCTTGTTCCCCGGACCAGGCCACTCCAGCTGCTTGCCTCCTGTGACCTATGGGCCCTCACTGCGGTTACGTGGCTGCGGCTTTTGTGGTGTTGTGGTGTGGGCTTTGAGAGCCCCACACCGGCAGGTTTAGCAGAAGAAAGCTGGATCTATCTTCGCTTCGGGATCTGCCGCCCGGTTGGGCCTGGTGCTCTCTAGCAGTCTCCTTACTTCCCACTCCGTGCACTCTCTAGCTGAAGCTGGCTTTCAGGTAGCACTCCTAGTTGACCGTTCTCCCCCGTCAGTAGCCACTGCGCGGGCGCTGTTAGACAGCAACAGCCCCACAGGTCTGCTCCTCACTGAGCCCTCTGGAGTTCTCTGCTCTAACTGACTCACTGCTCCTCCTCTCCTGTTCTTGCCTACGCCACCTAGCAACCAGACTCTCTTACCACACCCCTTGAGAGGAGATGGAGGCTTTTGGCCCCCTCCACTATTCCAGTGAAGGTCAAGGCTTTTCCCCCTCCTGGGATCCCCAGGGGTCCTCTCATGGGTACATGTGTGAGACCTGATCACTATGCGCCTGTGTTCCACACCCCTGTCAGCCTTCTGGATTACCTGTATTGTACTGTCCCCAGCATGGGTGCAGTACTCAGTGGTGCCTGACCAGGTCAGGGGCGCCACATATCCATCTATCTATACCTCTATCTATCCCTCTATCTATCTATCTATCCCTCTATCTATCCCTCTATCTATCTAATCCTCTATCTATCCCTCTATCTATCTATCTCTCTATCTATCTATCTACCTACATAGTGCATGTAGTTTTGTATCACAGTAACGGCAACAAAAGAACTATTACTTACAGCAAGATGGGCTGCAGTGCAGGGCTGTATTTTGCCTTCATGCTGCCCTAGGCACTTTAAGTGGTCGCGCCTCTTAGTGACAACGTAAAACTGAGTTTTCGCACACGACATCTGTTTAAGGCATATTTACTCTAAAACACTTTAAAAAGTATCAATGAGAAACGAAGGGCACTAACCCCCCCCCCCCAATGGGGATCACCACAGGCACATCAAAACATAGCATGAGTATAAAATATTCCCACCGTCCCCACTTATATACTGTGACTATCACACTGCCCCTAATATACTAATACTAATACTATTTGCACCCAGTTCAGACACAGAATGGAGTTCCAAACGTTATTCCTTAATGTTAATATACTACACACTGCCCTCCCTTATAAATTATACCCACCACACCTTCCTCAATTATGAAATATGATCTGCACATTGACCTCACATCATGCTTCCGCCTCCTCACAATGTCCCATGCATGCTGCCCCCTCCTCACAATGTCCCATGCATGCTGCCCCCTCCTCACAATGTCCCATGCATGCTGCCCCATCCTCACAATGCCCCATGCATGCTGCCCCCTCCTCACAATGTCCCATGCATACTGCCCCCTCCTCACAATGTCCCATGCATACTGCCCCCTCCTCACAATGTCCCATGCATGCTGCCCCCTCCTCACAATGTCCCATGCATGCTACCCCCTCCTCACAATGTCCCATACATGCTGCCCCCTCCTCACAATGTCCCATGCATACTGCCCCCTCCTCACAATGTCCCATGCATACTGCCCCCTCCTCACAATGTCCCATGCATGCTGCCCCCTCCTCACAGTGTCCCATGCATGCTGCCCCCTCCTCACAGTGTCCCATGCATGCTGCCCCCTCCTCACAATGTCCCATGCATGCTGCCCCCTCCTCACAATGTCCCATGCATGCTGCCCCCTCCTCACAATGTCCCATGCATGCTGCCCCCTCCTCACAATGTCTCATGCATGCTGCCCCCTCCTCACAGTGTCCCATGCATGCTTCCCCCTCCTCACAGTGTCCCATGCATGCTGCCCCCTCCTCACAGTGTCCCATGCATGCTTCCCCCTCCTCACAATGTCCCATGCATGCTGCCCCCTCCTCACAATGTCCCATGCATGCTGCCCCCTCCTCACAATGTCCCATGCATGCTGCCCCATCCTCACAATGTCCCATGCATGCTGCCCCCTCCTCACAATGTCCCATGCATGCTGCCCCCTCCTCACAATGTCCCATGCATGCTGCCCCCTCCTCACAATGTCCCATGCATGCTGCCCCCTCCTCACAATGTCCCATGCATGCTGCCCCCTCCTCACAATGTCCCATGCATGCTGCCCCCTCCTCACAATGTCCCTTGCATGCTGCCCCCTCCTCACAATGTCCCATGCATGCTGCCCCCTCCTGACAGTGTCCCATGCATGCTGCCCCCTCCTGACAGTGTCCCATGCATGCTTCCCCCTCCTCACAATGTCCCATGCATGCTGCCCCCTCCTGACAGTGTCCCATGCATGCTGCCCCCTCCTGACAGTGTCCCATGCATGCTGCCCCCTCCTGACAGTGTCCCATGCATGCTGCCCCCTCCTGACAGTGTCCCATGCATGCTGCCCCCTCCTGACAGTGTCCCATGCATGCTGCCCCCTCCTGACAGTGTCCCATGCATGCTGCCCCCTCCTGACAGTGTCCCATGCATGCTGCCCCCTTCTGACAGTGTCCCATGCATGCTGCCCCCTCCTGACAGTGTCCCATGCATGCTGCCCCCTCCTGACAGTGTCCCATGCATGCTGCCCCCTCCTCACAATGTCCCATGCATGCTGCCCCCTCCTCACAATGTCCCATGCATGCTGCCCCTCTCCATGAGCTCCTAATGCTGCCTTCCTCTTTTCCATAATGACATCTCCATGCTGCCCCACTCATCATACTAAGACCACCACACTAGCGCTTATGCTGAGACACACACACACACACACACACACACACACACACACACACACACTACCCCACTCTTGATATTGACTCCCCTACAGTGTTCCACTCCATACTGAGCCCACACATGCTGCCCCTTCTCCATAATGAGCTCCCAATGCTGCCCCCCTCTTATTCTGAGTCCTTACACTCCCCCCCATCGATATTGTCATTGCTCTATCCCTCAACCCTTGTCCTCTGTCTCTAGCATTGGCCCCTCTCTTCCATTCCCCCAGCAGCAGCCTCTCTCCCCCCGCCTCCAGCAGCAGCCTCTCCCCCAGCATCAGCCTCTCTCCCCCCAGCCTCCCCCAGCATCAGCCTCTCTCCCCCCAGCCTCCCTCAGCATCAGCCTCCCTGCTCCCAACTTACCCCAGCATCAGCCTCTCTCCTCCCATACTCCCCCAGCATGAGACTCCTCCAGCATCAGCCTCTCTCCTCCCAGCCTCCCCCCGCATGAGCCTCCTCCAGCATCAGCCTCCCTGCTCCCAGCTTCCCCCCAGCATCAGCCTCCCTCCTTCCAGCCTCCCCCAGCATCAGCCTCCCTCCTCCCAGCCTCCAACAGCATCAGCCTCCCTCCTCCCAGCCTCCCCCAGCATCAGCCTCCCTCCTACCAGCCTCCCCCAGCATCAGCCTCCCTCCTCCCAGCCTCCCCCAGCATCAGCCTCCCTCCTACCAGCCTCCCCCAGTATCAGCCTCCCTCCTCCCAGCCCCCCTCCTCCAAGCCTCCCCCAGCATCAGCCTCCCAGAGCATCAGCCTCCCTCCTCCCCCCTCCCAGCCTCCCCCAGCATCAGCCTCTCTCCTCCCAGCCTCCCCCAGCATCAGCCTCCCTGCTCCCAGCCTCCCCCAGCATCAGCCTCCCTCCTCCCAGCCTCCCCCAGCATCAGCCTCCCTCTTCCCAGCCTCCCCCAGCATCAGCCTCCCTCTTCCCAGCCTCCCCCAGCATCAGCGACCCTCTTCCCAGCCTCCCCCAGCATCAGCTACCCTCCTCCTAGCCTCCCCCAGCATCAACCACCCTCCTCCCAGCCTCCCCCAGCCTCCCCCAGCATCAACCACCCCCTCCCCTCCCCCCCCCCCGCCCCCCTCCCCCCCCCCAGCATCAACCACCCTCCTCCCAGCCTCCCCCAGCATCAGCCTCCCTCAGCATCAGCCTCCCTCAGCATTAGCCTCCCTCAGCATCAGCCTCACCCTCCCAGCTTCCCCCAGCATCAGCTTCCCTCCTCCCAGCCTCCCTCAGCATCAGCCTCCCTCCTCCAAGCCTCATCTTCCCCCTCCCAGCCTCCCCCAGCATCAGCCTCTCTCTTCCCAGCCTCCCCCAGCATCAGCCTCCCCCAGCCTCAGCCTCCCTACTCCCAGCCTCCCCCTCCCTCCTCCCAGCCTCCCCCAGCATCAGCCTCCCTCCTCCCAGGCTCCCCCAGCATTAGCCTCCCTCCTCCCAGCCTCCCCCAGCATCAGCCTCCCTGCTCCCAGCCTCCCCCAGCATCAGCCTCCCTCAGCATCAGCCTCCCTCAGCATCAGCCTCCCTCCTCCCAGCCTCCCCCAGAATCAGCCTCCCTCCTCCTAGCCTCCCCCAGCATCAGCCTCCCTCCTCCCAGCATCAGCATCCCTCCTCCCTCAGCCTCCCTCCTCCAAGTCTCCCTCAGCATCAGCTTCCCTCCTCCAAGCCTCACCCTCCCCCTCCCAGCCTCCCCCAGCATCAGTCTCCCTCAGCATCAGCCTCCCTCAGCATAAGCCTCCCCCAGCATCAGCCTCCCTGCTCCCAGCCTCCCTCAGCATCAGCCTCCCTCCTCCCAGCCTCCCCCAGCATCAGCCTCCCTCCTCCCAGCCTCCCTCCTCCCAGCATCAGCCTCCCTCCTCCCAGCCTCCCCCAGCATCAGCCTCCCTCCTCCCAGCAGACCTGATCACTATGCGCCTGTGTTCCACACCCCTGTCAGCCTTCTGGATTACCTGTATTGTACTGTCCCCAGCATGGGTGCAGTACTCAGTGGTGCCTGACCAGGTCAGGGGCGCCACATTCCCCCTTAGTTATCACCAGCACGTCCTCGGGCTGCAAGACAACATTTTAAAATGCATAAAACATTAAAACATGTAAAACATTTTTAAAAGCACCAGGTACCATACATCACCACCCTCCACCCACAAGTCCGTTAACCCACCCAAAACCCTTTCACGTTGGCCGCGGCTTCAGCCACTTCTGGCAGGATGTAGAGGCGGCTTACATGGGCTGGTGGTCTTCAGGGTATACCTGGCCTGGTGGATCCGCGCCTTCAGCCTCTTCTGGCAGGATGCAGAGGCGGCCTCCACAGTTGGTGCTGACCAGGTACCCTCTTTGTGGTGGAGAGCCAAGGCCCCATAAACAGGCGTGCTCTCTGGTTGCAGGTGAGCCAAGGCCCTATATACGGACGGGCTCCTCCTGGTTGCAGACGAGCCAAGCCCCTAAACAGGCTGACTCTGGTGGCGGTGGTGCCCTCTGGTGTAACTATTTACACTGCGAGAGTTTGTGGCTATAGCCAGTTCATAGCCTAAAGGTTTATGGTTTTTCTCACAATAGTTTTTGTGGGCACATTCTTAAACGTAAACGTTGCAAAACACTAACTTCTTTCTTTACTTTACTTTACTTTTACTCCTCTTTACCAGGGCTTGAGCCTGTATGGCGGTGGCACCTGCTGCTTTCCTGCTCTTTATCGTCGTCTGTGGTAGTTTCATCTGTAGGTTCCTTGTCTTTTCTTTCTTGATCTTCATCTGTGTCTTTATCTCTGTCTTTTCTTTCTTGTGGCATGGGGTGGCTGTAAGGTTTGCTGGTGCATAGTGCTACGTCAAGCGCGTACAGTCCTCTTTCGCCTTCATGCATAGTGAATTGTACTGAATCCCCCATCTTTAGGTTTCTGCCAGGGTGTCCTCTAGGCAGATGAGCGCTCACATCTCTTCTGTTGACAAATATCCCTTCTTTGATACCAGGGGCTACAATAAAGCCGTATCCGCTTTTCAAGTTGAAATCCTCCACTACTCCTCTGCAAAGGGGTCCTCTAGCCTGGGCTCTGGACCTTCTCAGTAACCTTTTCTCCTGTAGGTCTCTGGCTGCAACTTCCCTCTGCTCTGGAGATTGTGGTGCAGGGGACAGCGTTGTACTGTTGCGACGCCTTGTCTTGCGGCCTGAACTCTGCGTGGTACAGCTTGCAAACTCCCAGGTGAGACTTTTAGGCAGATCTTCGTCAGCGGACGGTGTCAAGTCCTCCTCATCCCAACGGGAATAGGGTAACATCTCCGGCTCTGGGTATGGCTCTGGAGTCAGCTCCTCAGCTTCCTGGCCTCCTCTCCCCCTTAGTTCTTCTTGGCACTCCTTTGGTGGCAGTGCTGGGGATGGGCTTTCTTCAGCTGGTCTGGGCGGTGGACTCTCTGGCGCGGCTGCAGGGGTTGCCTGAATCTCCTTGGGGGTATGCGGAGGGAGCAGATACCGATCCACCATCTCTTGTGGGAACTTAGCTTCCAGGTCGGCTTTTAGCTGCCAGTATGCGGAGTCCTCACCTACCAGGGATTGCCTAGCAGGGACTTCCTGAACCTGGGGAGCCTTGTCTGCTCTGGCCTTGCGGGCCGGGGTAAATGGTACGTCAGCCTTGTCTTGCGGGCCGCGCCTGGCATGGCGGCGGCCTGGTCTTGGCGGGCCGCGCCCGGCATGGCGGCGGCCTGGTCTTGGCGGGCCGCGCCCGGCATGGCGGCGGCCTGGATCAGCGTCGCTGTTGCAGGGGGCTCTGTGCAGGCTGGGCTGGACGTCGCTGCAGCAGTCTGGGCTTGGCGGGCCGCGCCTGGCGTGGCTGCGGCCTGGTTCAGCACCTCACTTGCGGCGCGGACGAGCGTTGCTGCGGCGGTGGGGTCTCGGCGGGGCCGGGCCTAGCAGGGCGGCGGCCTGGGTCAGCGTTACGCCTGCGACGCGGATGAGGGTCGCGGTGGCAGCCGGTTCTTTGCGGGCCGGACTGGGCGTTGCTGCAGGGACCGGGTCTTGGTGGGCCGAGCAGGGCATCGCGGCGGCCGCTGGGGCTTGGAAGGCCGCACCTGGCGTGGCTGCGGCCTGCTTCAGCGTCGCCGCACCGGACGCCTCTTCGGGGACCGCGGGCGTGGCAGCAGGGGTCGGGGCACTTGCGCTGGCCGGGGCATCACTCGACTCACCCACCGGTGGCAGCATCGGGGTCTGCGTCATCGCCGTCCTGTCTGGCACTCGGCGCGCGGCTCTCCTTTCATAGGCCCGAACCGCCGCGGTCATCTCCAGCATTTCCATTCGTTCTTCCCGGATCTGCTCCACAACCCGGGTCTCCAGTCGGTCGCAGAACTGGGCCAGCTCCCGATACCACCAGGCAGCGGAGCCCGGTTCTGGATTTCTGCGGTCAGACGCCATTTCTTCTGCGCCCTCTTCTGCACGATCTCCCAGCCGTGGACTCGCCGTTGCCTCTGATAGCAAGCTGTTCAGTTTCTGCTCTGCCTCTTTCAGCAGCTCCTCTCCCAGCAGCAGGCTTGTGGCTCCCTTTCTGTCCCGACGTCTCTGGACGCTTCCACTCTCATCACTTGCGAGGTCAGAACTCTGCAGGGGATCTCTGGGTAGCCACACCTCTTCGTGGGCGGTAACTTCTTCCAGCGCGGGCTGCTGTTGGTTTTCAGCGCGCTTCTCATGGTGGCAATATGGCGGCGCTTCCAATTTTTCAAGCGGATCGCCTCGGCACATGGTCACCTGTCTGAACAGGTCTAGTCCTTATCCTGTTCGTGACGCCAGATGTGAAGCCCCACGGGTGTTGTATCGGTGCATACCTTCAGGGACTCCACGTAGCTGGTGCTGATCACAGGTAGGGAATCTTTGGTTTTGATCGTGACGCCACTCTCAGTATTGCGGCCAGTAGGGACCGCCACTGCAGGTTGAGGGTCGCCTGGGGCTGATGGTATGTGCAGTTAGTTGGAATAGCCTCCTGAGAGTGAGGCAAGCCCCAGGGCCCAGTGTAGGTTTGTAGTACCACAAGTCGCAGAATGACTCACACAGGCAGAGCTGTCTTTCAAGGGCTTTACTCACATTTGATGGCAGGGTGAGTAGCCCGGGCGTAGCTGGGATGAACCAGATGGGAACCAGGTATCTTTCAGGCTGACTTTATGAGGGTGACTACTGACTCGCCTTCCTTAGCCCTTGGTGGTTTGGGGTGACCCCGACTTTGAGTCCCTATGGGGGTCACCCAGGGAAGTTGCTGAAGCCTCACTCCCCCTTTTGGTTGCCGTTTGCTTGTTCCCCGGACCAGGCCACTCCAGCTGCTTGCCTCCTGTGACCTATGGGCCCTCACTGCGGTTACGTGGCTGCGGCTTTTGTGGTGTTGTGGTGTGGGCTTTGAGAGCCCCACACCGGCAGGTTTAGCAGAAGAAAGCTGGATCTATCTTCGCTTCGGGATCTGCCGCCCGGTTGGGCCTGGTGCTCTCTAGCAGTCTCCTTACTTCCCACTCCGTGCTTTCTCTCTAGCTGAAGCTGGCTTTCAGGTAGCACTCCTAGTTGACCGTTCTCCCCCGTCAGTAGCCACTGCGCGGGCGCTGTTAGACAGCAACAGCCCCACAGGTCTGCTCCTCACTGAGCCCTCTGGAGTTCTCTGCTCTAACTGACTCACTGCTCCTCCTCTCCTGTTCTTGCCTACGCCACCTAGCAACCAGACTCTCTTACCACACCCCTTGAGAGGAGATGGAGGCTTTTGGCCCCCTCCACTATTCCAGTGAAGGTCAAGGCTTTTCCCCCTCCTGGGATCCCCAGGGGTCCTCTCATGGGTACATGTGTGAGACCTGATCACTATGCGCCTGTGTTCCACACCCCTGTCAGCCTTCTGGATTACCTGTATTGTACTGTCCCCAGCATGGGTGCAGTACTCAGTGGTGCCTGACCAGGTCAGGGGCGCCACATATCCATCTATCTATACCTCTATCTATCCCTCTATCTATCTATCTATCCCTCTATCTATCCCTCTATCTATCTAATCCTCTATCTATCCCTCTATCTATCTATCTCTCTATCTATCTATCTACCTACATAGTGCATGTAGTTTTGTATCACAGTAACGGCAACAAAAGAACTATTACTTACAGCAAGATGGGCTGCAGTGCAGGGCTGTATTTTGCCTTCATGCTGCCCTAGGCACTTTAAGTGGTCGCGCCTCTTAGTGACAACGTAAAACTGAGTTTTCGCACACGACATCTGTTTAAGGCAGATTTACTCTAAAACACTTTAAAAAGTATCAATGAGAAACGAAGGGCACTAACCCCCCCCCCCCCAATGGGGATCACCACAGGCACATCAAAACATAGCATGAGTATAAAATATTCCCACCGTCCCCACTTATATACTGTGACTATCACACTGCCCCTAATATACTAATACTAATACTATTTGCACCCAGTTCAGACACAGAATGGAGTTCCAAACGTTATTCCTTAATGTTAATATACTACACACTGCCCTCCCTTATAAATTATACCCACCACACCTTCCTCAATTATGAAATATGATCTGCACATTGACCTCACATCATGCTTCCGCCTCCTCACAATGTCCCATGCATGCTGCCCCCTCCTCACAATGTCCCATGCATGCTGCCCCCTCCTCACAATGTCCCATGCATGCTGCCCCATCCTCACAATGCCCCATGCATGCTGCCCCCTCCTCACAATGTCCCATGCATACTGCCCCCTCCTCACAATGTCCCATGCATACTGCCCCCTCCTCACAATGTCCCATGCATGCTGCCCCCTCCTCACAATGTCCCATGCATGCTACCCCCTCCTCACAATGTCCCATACATGCTGCCCCCTCCTCACAATGTCCCATGCATACTGCCCCCTCCTCACAATGTCCCATGCATACTGCCCCCTCCTCACAATGTCCCATGCATGCTGCCCCCTCCTCACAGTGTCCCATGCATGCTGCCCCCTCCTCACAGTGTCCCATGCATGCTGCCCCCTCCTCACAATGTCCCATGCATGCTGCCCCCTCCTCACAATGTCCCATGCATGCTGCCCCCTCCTCACAATGTCCCATGCATGCTGCCCCCTCCTCACAATGTCTCATGCATGCTGCCCCCTCCTCACAGTGTCCCATGCATGCTTCCCCCTCCTCACAGTGTCCCATGCATGCTGCCCCCTCCTCACAGTGTCCCATGCATGCTTCCCCCTCCTCACAATGTCCCATGCATGCTGCCCCCTCCTCACAATGTCCCATGCATGCTGCCCCCTCCTCACAATGTCCCATGCATGCTGCCCCATCCTCACAATGTCCCATGCATGCTGCCCCCTCCTCACAATGTCCCATGCATGCTGCCCCCTCCTCACAATGTCCCATGCATGCTGCCCCCTCCTCACAATGTCCCATGCATGCTGCCCCCTCCTCACAATGTCCCATGCATGCTGCCCCCTCCTCACAATGTCCCATGCATGCTGCCCCCTCCTCACAATGTCCCTTGCATGCTGCCCCCTCCTCACAATGTCCCATGCATGCTGCCCCCTCCTGACAGTGTCCCATGCATGCTGCCCCCTCCTGACAGTGTCCCATGCATGCTTCCCCCTCCTCACAATGTCCCATGCATGCTGCCCCCTCCTGACAGTGTCCCATGCATGCTGCCCCCTCCTGACAGTGTCCCATGCATGCTGCCCCCTCCTGACAGTGTCCCATGCATGCTGCCCCCTCCTGACAGTGTCCCATGCATGCTGCCCCCTCCTGACAGTGTCCCATGCATGCTGCCCCCTCCTGACAGTGTCCCATGCATGCTGCCCCCTCCTGACAGTGTCCCATGCATGCTGCCCCCTTCTGACAGTGTCCCATGCATGCTGCCCCCTCCTGACAGTGTCCCATGCATGCTGCCCCCTCCTGACAGTGTCCCATGCATGCTGCCCCCTCCTCACAATGTCCCATGCATGCTGCCCCCTCCTCACAATGTCCCATGCATGCTGCCCCTCTCCATGAGCTCCTAATGCTGCCTTCCTCTTTTCCATAATGACATCTCCATGCTGCCCCACTCATCATACTAAGACCACCACACTAGCGCTTATGCTGAGACACACACACACACACACACACACACACACACACACACACACACTACCCCACTCTTGATATTGACTCCCCTACAGTGTTCCACTCCATACTGAGCCCACACATGCTGCCCCTTCTCCATAATGAGCTCCCAATGCTGCCCCCCTCTTATTCTGAGTCCTTACACTCCCCCCCATCGATATTGTCATTGCTCTATCCCTCAACCCTTGTCCTCTGTCTCTAGCATTGGCCCCTCTCTTCCATTCCCCCAGCAGCAGCCTCTCTCCCCCCGCCTCCAGCAGCAGCCTCTCCCCCAGCATCAGCCTCTCTCCCCCCAGCCTCCCCCAGCATCAGCCTCTCTCCCCCCAGCCTCCCTCAGCATCAGCCTCCCTGCTCCCAACTTACCCCAGCATCAGCCTCTCTCCTCCCATACTCCCCCAGCATGAGACTCCTCCAGCATCAGCCTCTCTCCTCCCAGCCTCCCCCCGCATGAGCCTCCTCCAGCATCAGCCTCCCTGCTCCCAGCTTCCCCCCAGCATCAGCCTCCCTCCTTCCAGCCTCCCCCAGCATCAGCCTCCCTCCTCCCAGCCTCCAACAGCATCAGCCTCCCTCCTCCCAGCCTCCCCCAGCATCAGCCTCCCTCCTACCAGCCTCCCCCAGCATCAGCCTCCCTCCTCCCAGCCTCCCCCAGCATCAGCCTCCCTCCTACCAGCCTCCCCCAGTATCAGCCTCCCTCCTCCCAGCCCCCCTCCTCCAAGCCTCCCCCAGCATCAGCCTCCCAGAGCATCAGCCTCCCTCCTCCCCCTCCCAGCCTCCCCCAGCATCAGCCTCTCTCCTCCCAGCCTCCCCCAGCATCAGCCTCCCTGCTCCCAGCCTCCCCCAGCATCAGCCTCCCTCCTCCCAGCCTCCCCCAGCATCAGCCTCCCTCTTCCCAGCCTCCCCCAGCATCAGCCTCCCTCTTCCCAGCCTCCCCCAGCATCAGCGACCCTCTTCCCAGCCTCCCCCAGCATCAGCTACCCTCCTCCTAGCCTCCCCCAGCATCAACCACCCTCCTCCCAGCCTCCCCCAGCCTCCCCCAGCATCAACCACCCTCCTCCCAGCCTCCCCCAGCATCAACCACCCTCCTCCCAGCCTCCCCCAGCATCAGCCTCCCTCAGCATCAGCCTCCCTCAGCATTAGCCTCCCTCAGCATCAGCCTCACCCTCCCAGCTTCCCCCAGCATCAGCTTCCCTCCTCCCAGCCTCCCTCAGCATCAGCCTCCCTCCTCCAAGCCTCATCTTCCCCCTCCCAGCCTCCCCCAGCATCAGCCTCTCTCTTCCCAGCCTCCCCCAGCATCAGCCTCCCCCAGCCTCAGCCTCCCTACTCCCAGCCTCCCCCTCCCTCCTCCCAGCCTCCCCCAGCATCAGCCTCCCTCCTCCCAGGCTCCCCCAGCATTAGCCTCCCTCCTCCCAGCCTCCCCCAGCATCAGCCTCCCTGCTCCCAGCCTCCCCCAGCATCAGCCTCCCTCAGCATCAGCCTCCCTCAGCATCAGCCTCCCTCCTCCCAGCCTCCCCCAGAATCAGCCTCCCTCCTCCTAGCCTCCCCCAGCATCAGCCTCCCTCCTCCCAGCATCAGCATCCCTCCTCCCTCAGCCTCCCTCCTCCAAGTCTCCCTCAGCATCAGCTTCCCTCCTCCAAGCCTCACCCTCCCCCTCCCAGCCTCCCCCAGCATCAGTCTCCCTCAGCATCAGCCTCCCTCAGCATAAGCCTCCCCCAGCATCAGCCTCCCTGCTCCCAGCCTCCCTCAGCATCAGCCTCCCTCCTCCCAGCCTCCCCCAGCATCAGCCTCCCTCCTCCCAGCCTCCCTCCTCCCAGCATCAGCCTCCCTCCTCCCAGCCTCCCCCAGCATCAGCCTCCCTCCTCCCAGCATCAGCCTCCCTCCTTCCAGCATCAGCCTCCCTCCTCCCAGCATCAGCCTCCCTCCTCCAAGTCTCCCTCAGCATCAGCTTCCCTCCTCCAAGCCTCATCCTCCCCCTCCCAGCCTCCCCCAGCATCAGCCTCCCTCAGCATCAGCCTCCCCCAGCATCAGCCTCCCCCAGCATCAGCCTCCCTCTTCCCAGCCTCCCCCAGCATCAGCCTCCCTCTTCCCAGCCTCCCCCAGCATCAGCGACCCTTTTCCCAGCCTCCCCCAGCATCAGCTACCCTCCTCCTAGCCTCCCCCAGCATCAACCACCCTCCTCCCAGCCTCCCCCAGCCTCCCCCAGCATCAACCACCCTCCTCCCAGCCTCCCCCAGCATCAACCACCCTCCTCCCAGCCTCCCCCAGCATCAGCCTCCCTCAGCATCAGCCTCCCTCAGCATTAGCCTCCCTCAGCATCAGCCTCACCCTCCCAGCTTCCCCCAGCATCAGCTTCCCTCCTCCCAGCCTCCCTCAGCATCAGCCTCCCTCCTCCAAGCCTCATCTTCCCCCTCCCAGCCTCCCCCAGCATCAGCCTCTCTCTTCCCAGCCTCCCCCAGCATCAGCCTCCCCCAGCCTCAGCCTCCCTACTCCCAGCCTCCCCCTCCCTCCTCCCAGCCTCCCCCAGCATCAGCCTCCCTCCTCCCAGGCTCCCCCAGCATTAGCCTCCCTCCTCCCAGCCTCCCCCAGCATCAGCCTCCCTCCTCCCAGCCTCCCCCAGCATCAGCCTCCCTCAGCATCAGCCTCCCTCAGCATCAGCCTCCCTCCTCCCAGCCTCCCCCAGAATCAGCCTCCCTCCTCTCAGCCTCTCTCTCCCCGCAGCCTCCCCCCCAGCTTCAGCCTCTCTCTCCTCGCAGCCTCAGCCTCTCTCCCCCCAGCCTCTCTCTCCCCCCAGCCTCCCCCCCAGCTTCAGCCTCTCTCTCCTCCCAGCCTCAGCCTCTCTCCCCCCAGCCTCCCCCCCAGCCTTAGCCTCTCTCTCCCCCCAGCCTCCCCCCCAGCCTCAGCGTCTCTTTCCCCCCAGCCTCCCTCTCCCCCAGCCTTAGCCTCTCTCTCTTCCCAGCCTCCCCCCAGCCTAAGCCTCTCTCTCTTCCCAGCCTCAGCCTCTCTCTCTCTTCCCAGCCTCCCCCCAGCCTCAGCCTCTCTCTCTTCCCAGCCTCAGCCTCTCTCCCCCCAGCCTCCCCTTGCATGATTATAGTGGACAAAAAGAGGCATCGCCACGATCATCAACTAACCTGTAAGGAGCCCATACATTCTAGGCTCTGCCTCTGCCTTACCTGCTCCGGTGCCCGGCGCCCTGCTCTGGCTGGCTCCTCTTCTGGCTGGCTCCAGCTTCAGACGCGTCCTCCTCCGCGGCGTGTGTCATCTGCAGCAGTGGACGCTGCAGCACGGGGCAGTCAGCTGATTGTCGCGCCCGCGCGCCTCTGACCCCGGAAGTGCAGACGATGGAACTTCCGGGGTTAACCAGCTCACTATGCCTGGCGCCCGCCATGTGTTTAAATAGACAGAAGTGCGCCTCTCCTCCCTCTCACCCCCCCCCCGAACACAGCCGAGTGTAACGGAGGGAGGGACGGGGGGCGGGGATTGTAAAAAAAAAAAAAAAATTTATATAATTTTTTTTTTTGCTGCCAGAAAGTGCCGCCCCCCGCAACGTGCCGCCCTAGGCACGGGACCACGGGTGCCTAGTGGCAAATACGGCCCTGCTGCAGTGTATACATCGCCCTGGCCAAAAACTAGTACTCTAGCAGGATACAGCTAAACCCCCACTAAAGTGGAAGCATCACGGGTGCAGGAGGAGCAAATCACACACACACCTCCATGGCATGGAGGAAGGCGATTGCTAGATGATAAAACTGCACACAAGTGGCTTGCATAGAGCGCTGTTCACATATGCAGATAACACAGTCACAAACCCACAGCCTATTAGGTGACGCCCTTCTATTAGATCAGGCGGGCTGCCAAGCCGTACCCCACTGTGTATCATGCACGGACAGACACTCTACAATGCAAGGCCCAACAGAAAGGGGCCTGGCTGTATCCTGTCCAAACAAAAAAATATGAGGTTTTTGTTGGTAATACCTAATTTTTGGAGGATATTTTCCTCTTTTTGTTGCTCTGTTTATATTTAGTGTAGGGACCTACAAGCATGAGGTTCCGTGACGCGGGTTGTAGGCTTACGTTTTTATGGCCATAAATACCAACAAAAACCTCATATTTATTTTTTTTGCACAGGATACAGCCAGGCCCCTTTCTGTTGGGCCTTGCACTGTAGAGTGTCTGTCCGTGCATGATACACAGTGGGGTACGGCTTGGCAGCCCGCCTGATCTAATAGAAGGGCGTCACCTAATAGGCTGCGGGTTTGTGACTGTGTTATCTGCATATGTGAAAAGCGCTCTATGCAAGCCACTAGTGTGCAGTTTTATCGTCTAGCAATCGCCCTCCTCCATTCCATGGAGGTGTGTGTGTGATTTGCTCTTCCTGCACCTGTGACGCTTCCACTTTAGAGGCGGTTTAGCTGTATCCTGGTAGAGTACTAGTTTTTTGCCAGGGCGATGTACACACTGCAGCCCATCTTTCTGTAAGTAATACTTAATTTTTGGAGGATATTTTCCTCTTTTTGTTGCTATGTTTACAACAAAAGAACTAACATTGAAAAGGTCAAGAAGTCACATCAACACTTTGATACAATGTACAGTGTCAGTGTGCAGCTTGTATAACAGTGTACATTTAGTATTCCCTCTAAATAAGTGAACACACAGCCATAGTGAGTACACCCCTAAGTGAAAATGGCCACATTGTGCCCAAAGTGTGAATATTTTGTATGGCCACCATAATTTCCAGCACTGCCTTGTCTTATTGGGCCTGGAGGTGACTAGAGCTTCACAGGAGCCGCTGGATCCTCTTCCATCCTCCATGACGATATCACGAAGCTGGTCGATGTTACAGACCTTTCGTTCCTCCACTATCTGTTTGAGGAGGTCCCACAGGTGCTCCATAGGGTTTAAGTCTGGAGACACTTGTGTCGCGGGCGGAGGGGTGGGAACGACGCTCGTCTGGACTCACCGGCCCTCGGGTCCGGTACTTCTGCTCCTCGGTGGCTCGAGCACAGGACCGGACCCGGGGCTCGAGCAGCGCCTCCTCGCCAACAAGTGAAAAGGGGAGGTTTTTTGTGGATGTCTGGGAGGTCGGTCGTGACGCCACCCACGGCAGCTAAGGTGTTGACCCCTCCGTGGGTAGGGGCTGTTGGTCCCGGGGCCCCGGTTGGGGAATAGGGAGGAGGGAATAGGTGCAAGTGCCGATGCGGGGAGGCAGCGTGGGCGCGGGTGCAACGTTGCGGTGCAGCGCGGTGCCGGATGGCACTGTTGTACTCACTCAGACACAGAAGGACAGAGTCTCTGGTAAACCAAACGGTTGGATGGACGGGGCCCACAGCCGGCTGCGGTGTTCTCACTCTCCCCGGACGGGTTGATGGTGGCTGTCATTTTCCTGCACCTGTGTAAGTGTATTTGACTCCTATGGCTTCCCATGGGTAGTCCGCTCCTCGGCGTGTACGTGTCAGGAGAGCCCGTTTTGCCCACAGGCGCTGGCCCTTGGATCTCTGGCCCTTGGTGGTGGCACTTATCCGGACGGGTTGGGCTGTTGCCTTCTGACGGGACTTAGGTGGGAATGAACCCCTGAGGTCCAGACCGCAATCAGAGAATTTGACCTTTACGGTGGCTCCGAGCCTGGTCGGGGTCTGAGTACCCTGCCTTGGTGCTTGGCTTCAATCTGCTTCCCGGTTCGGTACCGGCGGGCCACCACCCGACCCCGGTCCTACGGTTCCGCTGACCTACACCGACTCCTGCAGACGGCCACCACTGTCTGCCGACCTTGCTGAACGTGCCTGGCCTCCAACCCAGACACCAACAGTTTCACTCCTCTCACTTCCACTGTCTACCACAATCCACTGTCTTTTCCCACCTCCAGGCCTGTGAACTCCTTGGTGGGCAGGGCCAACCACCTGGCTCCACCCCACCTGGTGTGGACATCAAGTCTGGAGGGTGGCAACAAGGGTTTCTGTTTGACTGGTGACACCTACCCAGGGGAGGGGGCTGTGTGTGATGTTAGTGTACTGTGACCCCTGGGGTCCAGGGAGTCACACTTGGCCGATTCAGCATCTTTACCCTCAGTTTCTTTAGCAAAGCACTGCTGGTCTTGGAGGTATTTAGGGTCAATATCTTGGAATATAAAGGGACGGGATCCTGCTCTGCTTCATTGAGTCACAGGACATGTTGCATGTATAGTTTCCTCATTGATCTGTTACCCCTAACAGCCTTGAGCACTCAGGAAGCCCCAAACCATGACCCTCCACCACCATGCCTGACTGTAGGTATGGTGTTGAAGGATCATGGTGGACTAGTAGCCTCATGGCCACAGAAGAGTCCAAGAGTGGTAGGATCCTGCAAAGTGCCTGAGATATACCAGAGCTGAGTAGAAGATTGTGGCCACCCAATCAGGGGAACCCAAAGACCAAATAGCATCTCCAGAGGAGCCTGAATAATGAATACAAAATACTAGATGTCAACGGTTAAGCATCGAAGACAGAGTGTACGTCCCAGCACAGACTCTGACTTGCTTACTGTTGTGTCGTACTGCACTAAGAAAGGAAAGCTATTTGCTAAAGTTGGACTTGTGGGGTAGTCGATTGTGTTGTGGTCACGTTAGACCTTGCTTGCCGATAGATACATAGATGTATATTGAGTTACTAAGGTAAGAGTTTCTGTGAGAAGAGCTGGGGTGACACTGACGCTCCCCTGACACAAAGATGAGATGAAAGTTTACATTATTAAGACTCAGTTTCTTACAACACTAAGTAATTAATGTAGAAGTGTATAGACCTTGTATAATGCTCATTGTAAAGTGTAGTTTTTTGTAAAATAAGTCATTGTTAAGACATCACTGAGTCGCCTTTACTGAGCTGTTGCATCTCTTATCTGTTTTAAATAACATAAATGAATCACCTGACTCCGGAGAGGGAAAATGGCTAATTGGACACATTTTGGCCATTTTCACTTAAGGGTGTACTCATTTTTTATGTCAGCAGTTTAGACTCTAATGGCTGTGTGATGAGTTATTTAGAGGTCACCAAAATTGACACTATTTCTATAAGCTGCACACTAACAGTGTACTGTTTCAAAGGGTCAGATCTTCAGTGTTGTCCCATGAAAGGATATAATAAAATATTTACAAAAATGTGAGGGGTGTACTCACTTTTGTGATATGCTGCACCTATAGTTGCTGGAACTTTCTTTCCTTCAGTTACCAGCATTTAGTGCGCCTGACATTGCCCAATGGCTTTCTTGCCTTAATTTGAAAGCATGCCTGTCTTTTATGTCTTCATGTAGATTGGCAGACAGGAGAGCAAGAGCAGAAAGATAAATACATACACTCAATTCCTTTAGAAAGATAAACTCCATCTGTAACTTCCTGGAGAAAGACAAGAGCTTGCCCCCACTTCCTGTAAAGACCAAAAAAAAGGGCCCCACTTAATGTTGGAGACAACGACCTGCTGCCACTTCCTGTAGAGAGACAAAAATCCATCCCCACTTCCCGTTAGAGACAATGGTCTGCTGCCACTTCCTGTAGAAAGACAAACACCTCTCCCCACTTTGTGCCTGCCCCCACTTCCTGTAGAAAAAAAAAGATTCACCCTCCACTTCGTGTAAAGAGACAAAGACCCATACTCACTTCCTGTAGAAAGATAAAGGCCTGGTACCACTTCCTGTAGAGAGACAAAAACCTGTCCTCACTTCCTGTTAAACATAAGGGCCCACCCCATCTACTGATAGCAAGACAAAAACTCGCCCCCACTTCCTGTTAGAGACAAGGGCTCGTCCCACCTTCCTGTAGAGAGACAGAAACCCATCCCCACTTCCTGTTATAGACAAGGGCCCTCTCCCACTTCTTGTTAGAGACAAAGGCCTGCCGCCACTTCCTGTAGAGAGACAAAAACCTGTGCCCACTTTGTGCCTGCCCCCTGGAAAGACAAAGGTTCACCCCCTACTTCCTGTAGAGAGACAAAGATTCATACCCACTTTTTGTAGAAAGACAAAGGCCTGGCGCCACTTCCTGTAGAGAGACAAAAACCTGTCCTCACTTCCTGTTAGAGACAAGGGCCCACCCCCTCTTACAGTAGAGAGATAAGGGCCCTCTCCCACTTCCTTTTAGAGACAAGGGTTACCCAACTTCCTGTACAGAAACAAAAACCCATCCCCACTTCCTGTTACAGACAAGGGCCCTCCCCCACTTCCTGTACAGAGACAAAAAACCATTCCCACTTCCTGTTAGAGAAAAGGGCCCTCCCCCACTTCCTGTACATAGACAAAAACCCATCCTCACTTCCTGTAGAAAGACAAAGGCCCGCCACCACTTCCTATAATCTTTCCAGGTGTCTCTGCTGCTAGAGACTGTTTACACTTAACAACTGACAGTGAACAGCAAATTACACAAAAAGAAGACACCTAGTGGTCAGCACTTTGGAGGGACTTTTCCTGAATAAGATATTTTTAAAATAAAATAAGAAGAATTTGTATTTATCCCATTACCTATCATATAAACACTATAACACAATTGAAGAAAGAAAATGGAAAAAAATGTTGTGGTTTTTCAGTGTTTTTTAATGGGGTAATACAGAAAAATTCCAAAGAGTATCAGTCCAACGTTTCGACCTTTAATAGGTCTTCCTCTAAGGATTTTTATCAAAATCCTTTGGTTTCTCTGTTAGATCAAAATCCTTTGAGGAAGAACTATTAAAGGTCGAAACGTTGGACTGATACTCTGGAATGTTTCTGTATTACACCATTAAAAAGCATTGAAAAACCCAATTTTTTCTCCCGTTTTCTTTCTTTAAGTGTGCTATAGTCTTTATATTATTTTGAGTTTTTTTGACTATTTAGCACCATGTAGTCCGGTTGAGCCAGACCTAATCCCTTTTCATTATCTATCATATGACATCAAATAAATGAATAAATAAAAGTTATTTGAAAGTACAGGGATAATTTAAAGTTGTTGTCCAGGGAAAAAAAATTGCCCATAAACTGCTAGAAATTCTTTAAAAAAGCAACTTTCTAATTCAGAAGACTTTTCTAACTTTCCGACTCTTATTTGAGCACCAGACGTTTACTAGTTTCTTAGAGGGAATTTGTCAGCAGGTTTTTGCTACCTGATCTGAGAGAAGCATAATGTAGGTAAAGAGATTCTGAATCCAACAATGTATCACTTAGATTACTGGGTGCAGCCGTTCTGACAAAAACACAATTTTTATATTTAGCCATGTAGCAGAGCTGAGAGCTGTCCCCGCCCACATCAAGCTCTCAATAGAGAATGTACATTGACAGTGAGGTGTCAAAGGAGGGGGAGTACCGAACTGCCCTGTGTGTGACTTTGTAGTTCGAGCAATGATAAGTATCCTGCTGCTTAAACAAATATGGAAAATAAACAACAAATTGGAATGTGACAAAATAAACATCTCTGAATTCTATGTTTAACCCTTGCAGCATGCTGGCTTCAGGTTGCATAGCAAAGACCTGCTGAAAGATTCCTTTTAAGTCTTGTAATTTTTCACTGAAATTTAGACTTTTCTTACAACTAGCAGCTACAGAAAAAAATGCCGCCCCCACAATGCCACCATTTCGAAGAATGCAGCAAATACGTATATTCTTGCACGGATGTACATTACTACAAAAATACTAACACCATGTGCCGTGGGCGACAAACTTTTAGATTTGCGCAAATGATTCTGTCTAAATC
This sequence comes from Anomaloglossus baeobatrachus, assembly GCF_048569485.1. Classification (NCBI taxonomy): domain Eukaryota; kingdom Metazoa; phylum Chordata; class Amphibia; order Anura; family Aromobatidae; genus Anomaloglossus; species Anomaloglossus baeobatrachus. The sequence continues at coordinate 71,612,239 of NC_134364.1, read as the reverse complement.
CCAGAGATACGTTTAGAACAAGTGGCTATTTCCGTTCTCGGAACATGAAAGAAACATCTCGTGTCAAGTGCTTTGCCCAGTCACAAAAATCTCGGTGTGAGGCTCGAGAAAGGAAATGTCAAATTATCGCTGACACTGTGAGGAATGTCTGCACCTAACGGAAGAGATTAGAAAGCAACCAGAGGAAGTTTCATCCTCAGACGCCTCTGGTGGTGCCGGACCTGTCATGCAACCTTCCTCAGTAATAGAGTAAAAAGCCTTGTCGACACCTTACCAGGCAGTGACACTGACGGCTTTATTCAGCCCTGGTTTCCAGGTCTAGTGTATGTTCCCTTTTCCTCATCGCTCAACGTCAGGCTGGTGCACACAAGGCCCTCCAGAGGAAACTATCCTGCTCCTGAGAGCCTACTGTCAGCTTCTATAGAACCTCTCATCATCCACAGTGAATTTCACCCTAAACTGTGTTGTTGTAGGAACTCACAGGCCGAGATTTGGAATTCCGGTATAGCAAATCAAGACCCATTAACTTAGTAAGGAAGGAGCCACTCCAAGAAACAACTGAATAAACAAGTGCAACATGTATCTGTGACACCCTGGGCAAGCCAGGGGTCACAGGTCAACACACCACCACACCCTACACCCCAGTTAGGATACACCAAAGCTAACCCAAAATCCTTGTTGCCTTCCTCCAGGGGCTGATGTCCACACCAGGGGGTGGGCCAGGCGGTTGGCTCCGCCCACCGAGGAGTTCACAGCTCTGGAGGCGGGAAAACCAGGCAGTCAGCTCAGGGAAGAGCTAGAGTGAGGAGTAAACAAGCAGATGAGTTTAGGAGGAGGAAGTGAGAGGAGTAAACAAGTAGTGAAGTGAAGGAAGTAAAGTGGTAAAGGAGGACAGTAAGAGTGGCGACAGAAGAGAAAGAGTGTGAAAAGCCTGAAGTTGGTCCAGCTGTGTGCAGGACAGAGTCAGCAAGGTCAGCAACGGCGGTGATTGTCCGGAGGGGTGACCGTTTGGAAGTTCCTGGAAGGACTACGGACGGGTGGTGGCCCGGCGGTCTGGAGCAGTGTACAAAGGACAGTCAGCACCAGGGCAGGGGCCTCTCGGACCCCGGCAAGGCTAGGAGTCGCCACAATTTGCCAAATCCGTCAGTGAAGGGGACGTCGATCCCCCAACAACCAAGTCCCGATTGAAGGCAACAGCCCAACCATTACAGTAGAGACACCGCCACCGCCAGGGCACCAGTTTCTAAGGGCCAGCGCCTGCGGGCAAAGAGTAGAGCTCCTCCGGTCCAGCTTGAAGCCGGGGAGCGGGATACCGGTGGGAACCCATCGAGACCATAAACAACATCAGGTGCAGGAAAAGGGACATCACCGTCACCTACTGGGGAAAGCAAGTGCAGCCGTCCGTGGGAACCGTCTTACCAGCCGTGTGTTTTACCGAGAACTGTGTCAACGTCTCAGGCTGAGTGAGTACCACAGTGCCGCAAGGCACAGCGCTGCCCCCGCGTCCCTGCGCCCACCAAGCCCTGCATCTCCCACCTCATCACTGGGCCCCGGGATCACCAACCCCTACCCACGGAGGGGCAACCCAACAACTTGCTACTTCACACCATCACTCCCGGGATTCCCACACCGAGCAGCGGTGGTGCTACCAAATCACCACAACCGTGGGTGGCGTCACGGACAATAGACTTTATCCCAAAAACCCAATCCCCTTTCACTCACGGGCGAGGAGCGCCGCTCGAGAACCCCCGGGATCCGGCACACCGCTCGAGCCACCACTGAGCAGCCGCAGCCGGACTTGAGCAGAGGGGTGAGCGCAGTGCTGACACCCTCCTCCCCGCCCGCGACAACTTGGCGTCACGAACAGGATCTTACCGCTCTGCCGTCTGGTAGAGGTGCGCCTTGTTACCGCCGGAGGTGTCCGGCAGGAAAATTTGAGAAGCCGCCATCTTTGGCGCGAAAAGTTCCCGCTCGAGCGTCTTCTCGAGTAGCAGAGGCGCGAAGGCCAAAACCCCGCCCCGAGAGAGGAGGGGCCGGAATAAGCTAAGGGGGACGCGATGGCGGCTGGCTGCATATGAGCGCAGCTATAAAAGCAGGGACGCCAGGACTCTGCAGACATCTTGTTCCTGGAAGAAGTCACCATGTGGATGCCGTCCCGCGACACCGTAGCCCCCGCGCCTGGAACCGCGGCGTGGGTGGAGATCCGGACCGCGCAGCTCTACCAACGGCTGCAGGTCAGGATGCAGCTCCTCATGGAGGAGTGGGAGGCCGACATGGCGGACGTTATAGCACCCGTGCGGAGACGCGAGGAGGAAGTGGAGGAAGGGAGGGTGAGTGACCCACGCCCCGATGCCCTGGAAGGGCCGGTCATCGCGGCTGCGGGACCCGGTCCAAGCCCTCTCCCCCCGCTGCCTCCCTCGCCACCCGTCCCGGAGGCCGTGACCCCGCCACTAGGCCTGCTACCACTGCAACCGGTAGCAATACCCAGCGTCCCCGCTCAGGCGGGCCGACCTGTAGCCGAAGCCCGTAGTCGACCGGAGGTGTTGCCATGGAAGGCCCCGAAGTCTGCACCGGAGGCATCCCCCGAGAAGTCCCCCGAACCGGAGCTGATGACCCGCTCCGAGCCGAAGGCCCAGCAGCGGAAAGCCCCTGTGCCCATCCCCCACACCTCGGCTGAGGTAGCGCCGGGTTGTAGCTGTAAGGCAGCGCCCAAGGCCAAGACACCGCGGGACCCGCCGCCCAGATTCCTGACAGTGGGCAACGTCCAGAATGTCCCGCGGGGCCCGACCCGTGCGCCGGAGCTCGCAGCAGCGCCATATTGGGATAGGGAGACGGTACCGCTGGGCCTGGAGATCGGTGAAAGGGAGAGAAAGAAGGCCGAGCTGGTGGCCCGAGCCATTAGAGAAAAGGAGAACCTCCGGCAAGCAACATTCCGTGTCCGGGGACCGCTGTACGAGGGGCAGGTGAGGCGGTTTGATGTCCGCCGGGGCTACGGGTTTATCTATGAACCGGGCCTGGAGGCCGAAGTGTTTGTAGCCCGGCGGGATGTGAATGCCCACCTGCCTGAAGAACATCCCGGCCGTAATCTAATGCCGGGCGACATTGTCCAGTATACCCGGCACTGTGGAGAGAGGGGGTGGTTCGCCCTGGATGCCAAACTGAGGGGCAGCCAGGAGAGCCGAGTGGGTTCTGCACCCCCTCCCTCGGATGAAGCTGAATGTCTGGAGTAGGGCAGCGGATGCCCGCTGCAGCAGTCCCCGTTGGGACCACCACTGAGTTGTTTATGTTTGAGTTTGTGTGAAAGTTTTGAAAAATGATGAAAAAGATTACCGAACAGTAACCTGATTGTCCTACCGTGATTTGGAAAACCGGCCGTTGCCGGCACCGTTGTCCCTGAGGGGACCGTTTAAAAAGTTTGCATAAGGAACGCCTTATAGACAAGCCCGTGAACTTGCAGGGCAACCACAAACGTTAAGTGGCTTGTAAATAAATTGTTTACCGTTACCGTTTTCCGCATTGCCGCCTCCGGAGAGGCAGGTTGGAGGGAGGGCCCGCAGTAGAGCCGGCTGGGGCCCAGTCACCAAAGGGCCCGGTGGCTACCCTCTGGAGGGGAGGGACAGATCCCACTCGGGTAACTTGTGCTGGACTTGGGGACAAGGGGTGCTGCCTGGGTTTTAGGGGCAGCATCAGGGCCAGGTTGCTTGGGTGGGAGAGAGCGGAAACCGTAACCGTAAACCGTTTGCAACGTTTAAGTAAAGTGCCTCCCGTTATGGGAAGAATTATTAAAAATGTATATATGTTACCGTTTTACAATTTTATACCTTTTCAGAAAAATAAAACCGGTGTTGGACGGGCAGCCCGCGGACGGTCTGCATTTTGCTAAGGGGGGATGTGACGCCCTGGGCAAGCCAGGGGTCACAGGTCAACACACCACCACACCCTACACCCCAGTTAGGAACACCAAAGCTAACCCAAAATCCTTGTTGCCTTCCTCCAGGGGCTGATGTCCACACCAGGGGGTGGGCCAGGCGGTTGGCTCCGCCCACCGAGGAGTTCACAGCTCTGGAGGTGGGAAAACCAGGCAGTCAGCTCAGGGAAGAGCTAGAGTGAGGAGTAAACAAGCAGATGAGTTTAGGAGGAGGAAGTGAGAGGAGTAAACAAGTAGTGAAGTGAAGGAAGTAAAGTGGTAAAAGGAGGACAGTAAGAGTGGCGACAGAAGAGAAAGAGTGTGAAAAGCCTGAAGTTGGTCCAGCTGTGTGCAGGACAGAGTCAGCAAGGTCAGCAACGGCGGTGATTGTCCGGAGGGGTGACCGTTTGGAAGTTCCTGGAAGGACCGCGGACGGGTGGTGGCCCGGCGGTCTGGAGCAGTGTACAAAGGACAGTCAGCACCAGGGCAGGGGCCTCTCGGACCCCGGCAAGGCTAGGAGTCAGCACAATTTGCCAAATCCGTCAGTGAAGGGGACGTCGATCCCCCAACAACCAAGTCCCGATTGAAGGCAACAGCCCAACCATTACAGTAGAGACACCGCCAGGGCACCAGTTTCTAAGGGCCAGCGCCTGCGGGCAAAGAGTAGAGCTCCTCCGGTCCAGCTTGAAGCCGGGGAGCGGGTTACCGGTGGGAACCCATCGAGACCATAAACAACATCAGGTGCAGGAAAAGGGACATCACCGTCACCTACTGGGGAAAGCAAGTGCAGCCGTCCATGGGAACCGTCTTTCCAGCCGTGTGTTTTACCGAGAACTGTGTCAACGTCTCAGGCTGAGTGAGTACCACAGTGCCGCAAGGCACAGCGCTGCGCCCGCGTCCCTGCGCCCACCAAGCCCTGCATCTCCCACCTCATCACTGGACCCCGGGATCACCAACCCCTACCCACGGAGGGGCAACCCAACAACTTGCTGCTTCACACCATCACTCCCGGGATTCCCACACCGAGCAGCGGTGGTGCTACCAAATCACCACAACCGTGGGTGGCGTAACGGACAATTGACTTTATCCCAAAAACCCAATCCCCTTTCACTCACGGGCGAGGAGCGCCGCTCGAGAACCCCCGGGATCCGGCACACCGCTCGAACCACCACTGAGCAGCCGCAGCCGGACCCGAGCAAAGGGGTGAGCGCAGTGCTGACACCCTCCTCCCCGCCCGCGACATATCCATTAGGTATAAGGAAAAACACTTGACTTTTACATCTTCTGTACCCTACAGAAGTTCACGCTTTGCAGGTAGCATCACATTTCTCGTGAGGGACCTTAGAGTAACTAACATGTCCCACCAGCTGCCTCCATCTAATTAGCTTCTTCCTTAGCTCACCACCATGCAGACCTTGAGCCCCAGCCTGGAAAACCCAGTATTTTTCTGCCAATACCCCAGGTTTGGCTACATGTAGCCTCTGTCCTTTCACACTCCTCCGCTGTCTTAGGGTCCCCACTGAAACATGGCTATATCTTCGGACCTCCAACTTTCTGTAATCCGAAATCTAAGCATATGGGTCTATGACATCTTCCGGCACCCCAGCTTGCCCGCTGTTTCTATATCTTTCAGCTACTTCTCCAGTTTAAGTCTTGCTACCTTTGTCCTTTCACAAACACACACACCCATATGGTCGGCCAGTCACTTTCCGTGTGACCAGCAACTCTCTGCTAAAACTGTACAGGGTCGGGCTCAATATTAACTCTCTGCTAAGTCTGTGCCTAATTTTAGTTTCACTCCTCCAATGTCACACATTTTCAAGACATTTAACAATACATCTAACACAAGGCTTAGGTTTTCTCTTAGAGGCTTGGGCTCTGTGTCAAAGGCTTAGGCTTTGTCTAGAGGCTTAGGCCCTGTCCAGAGGCTTATGCCACGCCCCAGGCCCTTGGGATACTCTGTTTCGGGCGGTGGATAACAGGAATCACCGTCACAGGTGGCCGTGCCCGGTTTCGTGACCTGGGGGGGGGGTGGGCGCTCGATAACAGGGTAACTTTGTATGTCACTTGTGACTCCACTGGCGGGTTGCGGTAATAAGATGTCCCGCTGCTGCTGTGGTTTTAGGGACAGATGGTATAGCAGCAAGTGTGTTTGCGCTCTCCGCCAGTAAGGGCTTAAGTTCAGTATAGCCTCCAAATGGCGATAACCAACCTTGGAAGTTCTTACCATCTTCCTTCAATGACCAGATCTTTGGCCCGAGTGTCATAAGTTGTGTTTTTCTATAGCTTTAGCTATGACCACTTAGCCAACTAATAGCCATGAGGCTCCCTGATGGTTTTGGGTTTGGCTTGTGAACCTTTCTTTAGGCCTGAAGGTCACCCTGTAGAGATGACTGTGACTTAACACTTTCCAACTATCGCCACTTACGATCCTCCACTTCGGTTTTGTGTTCTCAATACCACATCCAGATAGCAACATCTACGGTGGCCATCAACAGGTAGAGGTATCTTTGACGTCCTAGAAAGTCTTCAAATTGAAATGACCAACCTTGGAACTTCTTACCATCTTCCTTCAATGACCAGATCTTTGGCCAAAGTGTCATAAGTTGTGTCTTTGCATAGCCTTAGATATGGCCAATTGGCCAACTAATACTCAAGAGGATCCCCCAATGGTTTTGGGTTAGGCTTGTGAACCTCTCTTTTGGGCTGAAGGTCGCCCTGTCTAACCCCCGACTTTAGACTCATTTGGCTTCCATGTCCCGTTGACCGGCCGTGACTTGAGATGTTATGTTCATCTAGTCCAATATCTTACTCATAGACTTTGTATCAATGTTAAGTTTAAATGAAAAACCCTCAAGTTTTTTTTTAAGATTGAAAAGCCATAAAAAGTGCAAAAATAATCAGAATTGCAGATTTAATTTGCATCATTATATCAAGAGGAGTAAAATGTACTTAGACTAAAAGTCTAACTCTTAATACACGCGGAGTCCTTCAAGACGATACATTAGTATCAAGCAATCTATCATAACAGTGCACGTAAGGGAAAGTAATGAAATGACATGAAGCATTTAGTAAAATGGAGCCATTAGTGGCAGCGTCTTATGGGAAGAACCTGCTCGGAGAAAAAGTAGCAAATATATATATATATATATATATATAAAAAAAGAAGAATGGAGTATAGAACAGTACAGGCCCCCTACCACTCCTGTGATCGTCCCGCTTTCCCTGCTGGATGCCGTGTCCTCACCACTTCTGCATTGCCCACAGCAGTGTGATGAGGTCGCAGAATGAAGACCTCCTCACGCTGCTCTACTCCACTGCTTCTGGCCACATGGCTAATTTGCATGTGATGCCCTAGAAGGGCTTCACATGCAATTTAGCTGTGTGTGTGTGACGTCCCTCGACTATCAGGTCGTCACAGGGTATTGTACAATCTGCCCTCCCATGCAATATCCACCTCCTTCTTGGTTATGGGTCCCCAACTATATGGTGTTGCCTACAACAGCTAATAAAATCCTAGGTACACTCTGCACCACACCCACCAGACACGCCAGTGGACGGCCTGAGTGGAATAGGGTCACCCACTTGGGGGGGTTGGTTAAGGGGAGGTCAGGAGTGTCAGGAGTAGGTCACTGAAGTGTTGGAAGTGAAGCAGAGAGGAGGTCAGGAGCCGGGCTCCTTGGAAGCATCTAGGTAGCAGACGGTGGTCTGGGCCTAATAGGAGCTGGACCCCCGGTCGCAGGGGATCGTGACAAGGGGCACGGAACTGTTGAGGAGGACAGCCGGCGGCCTTTTACCATGACCAGGCTGGGACCAGAGCATGATAGGGTACGTGGACCCTAGGTCAGGGAGTAACTTCAGGCAACCTGACAATTTACACGACGAGAACGGAGCCTTCAAGATCCACTCTCCACCCGCTCCAGAATCGGGGTATTAGGGCAACGAGGGGGATAGGACTTTCCACTATAAACGGTCCAGAAAATCCCAAGCGTGAATCCTGAGAGCAAGCTACCACAGTTAGCCATACTGGGGAGCGGGACCCGACTAGTTCTATACTACCGGGACCAACAGAGAAGTGAACTTAGTGCCAGGAGGAAGGTTACGGATTATCAGGCAGCACCATTAGGGACGGGACCCCAACTAGCTCCCCTCAGCGGCAACGGTATCCAGAACTTTGCTTTATCCAGTTGTCGGTGTCAGCTTTATGGATTGAGTCCGCAAGTGACCCCCTTCACTCCCCACGGCACTCCCCAATCACCATCACTGAGTCCCGGGGCGCCCCCCCTACCCGTGGAGGGTTCCAACACCTGGCTGCCCCACTCCATCGCCCCCGAGTACTCCCAACTGCAGCGGTGGTACTCCACATTACCACAAACCATGGGTGGCGTCACGAACTCTAAACACTATCCCCTGTAAATACCCCCTTCATTTGAGTGGCTGCACGATCCCCGGGTCCAGAGACCCCTCGAGCCACCGCGGATCCGGATCCGAGCAGCCCGGCTGCTGACACAGGGGTGGCACATGTGCAGTGGCTGAAGCTCGGGCCCCTCTGCTGCAGCTGTAACTGGGGCTCAGTGAAAGGGGGCCGGGCCCAGGGCTTAACAAAGCTAAGTCATTACACTGGTCCCTGCCGGGCCCCCCTCTTCACCGGGCCCCATACACCAGTCACAATTGTAATGCCTTAACGGTGGCCCTGAGAAGGGCTTAATAATTTTGGTTTGGCCCAAAAAGCTGACCCCAAATGATGGCTAAGAATTATGGCAAGCCTTGTCTGCCCCCTTATTCGACTTGTTTGATTAGGGTTTAGGAGGACAGAAAACATAAAAAGGGCACTATTGAGTCAGTAAACTATATAGCAATACTATGGGGGATGATAGAGTTTAGCACTTACAGCTCTGGAGGACCCAACAAAGATATTTGGTAATACCCCATATTTCCTACGGGGGAGCTGCAGGGAAGCCAAACACTTGCTGCCAGAGATTTCTGCTGATCATTGATGATCAGTTTATCAATAAAAAAGAAAAAGGGATCATCCACAGCCAATAAACTCTTTAAGATTATGATTTGCAAGACTTTAAGACACAACATACGTAATAATAAGCCATTATATCCCCCGGTACATCATTTTTGTGAAACCCCAATGTGGATGACCGTCTTTGCTTGGTGACATGTTCAGGGCTGTATAAAACCTTGTAAACATTAACTTGGGCATCCTCCCAGATGAGAACGGGCCGCGCTTTCTCTGTGAGAGCCATTGATCATGCCAAGTGATCTGGCTGGATGCCATAACTGCAGACACGTGTGCCGAGGAAGGGCAACGAGCCCCCTCCCTTCCAGAGGAATTAGTAAAATCACTCATAAATCTGCTTCACTACCTGTCACCTTTCGCTGTAGGGCAGGCAGAGCTGACAAAAAGCCGAACAATTCATTAGGAATTAGTGACTGCAATGAGGCCCGAGGCACCTTGTACCTCATGCCTTAGTAATGTCAGCTATTCCTAGTGGATCGATGGGCTGATTTCTCAATGGTAATGATCTCTTCTTGCGTCTAAGAGCAGGTGGGCAAGCTGAGGACATTCCTGGCTGCATATATAACAATTAAAGTCCCCCTAAAATGCAAAAAACGCACCGATTTGTTGGAATGTTTTGTGCATTATTTTATTTTTGGCTACAAAACATTTTTTCAATTGGGTTCCATTAAAAAATTTGCACGCGTTGCCTTCAATACCCTTTTATGCTGCAATGTCCATTGAAAGAGTTAACTGAGAGTCAGTGAGTGAGCTCCTTGTGACAGGTTAGCTTATACTTCTTATCTTATTTCTGACCGCTTCTAAACTAAAGTTTCAGCTTAACTCTCATGAGAGGAGTGCAGAAGAATGAAGATAAAAGTCATAAACCCTCCGATCAGAAAGAGCTCACTGATGGGTTTTCAGCTAACTCGTTCTTCAGCCGCCACATTGAGAACATATTCAACTTGAACAGCGTTGGGTCCAGTCCAATAAACAGTTGCCAACAAATTTAGGGATTTCCAGTAGGAGTAACAGAGGAACAGCATTTTAGTAAAAAAAATCATGAAAAACTGTTTTTCATGGTGAAATTTAAGTATTCCCCAAAATAGACCATATCTTGGGTCACTTGCCCGTCTTGCACCAGGTCCTGAAGTGACCTAGGTTTAGGTGGACTGTAATCTTTCTTCTGACGCTTGGTATCAAGAATTAGCATATGCATAAAAATAAAATAATTAAAAAAAAAGCACAGCCCGAATTTGGAAAACACGAGTAATCTATTCCTCCCAATCTGTCTGAGTAAGACCTGCATCAATGTTGCATCGCTCCTTGCTGTAGGGAAAATATGTTTTGATATTGTGTCTGGAGTTGCTCTTTAGACATGTAACGTATCCCCTTATGCGCATTAATCTTTAATAAACCTCGTTTATGAATTGCAAATTAATTCGGAATTCTGCAATAGAGAAGGAGAAGCTGTGCAGGATCAGGAGGCTGCGCCTCTCCTCGCAGGATCGTAGGATCCTCGCATCGAGCTACTGGAGAGACACAGGCCACACCTGGTTGGTTCCATCCTGGTGGTCCAAATCTCTGAGGGACTCCAATATCTGCAGGGATTGAATCGTTAAAGGGGCGCTCCACCTTTTTTTTTTTCTATTCGGGGCCCTGAAGTGCTTTAAATTAATAAAAACAAATCCTTATCTGCTGAGCCGTTATTCTTTATGGCTGACAAGGTCCCCCCACTGCTCCTTCTATGACTCTTCTGGTCCCCCACTATTCCTCCACATGACTGCCCTGCTCATCAGCTTCGTACGTCTGCTAAGTTCCTCCACTGCTCCTCCCTATGGCTGTTTAGGTTACCCAACATTCCTTCATATAACTGGTCAAGTCTCCCAATTTTCCTACATGTGGCTGCTTTGGACTCCTCAACACTCCTCCAAGTTTCCCTCAGGGCTTCCATATGGCTGCATTGGTCCTCTGACACTCAGCCTTACAACTGCTAAACTTGCCCAATGTTCCTCCATGTGGCGGCCTCGGTCACCAGTCACTCCTCCATACAGCTGTCTAGGTTCCCCAATACTCCTTCAGATTTTCCTCCATGTGGCTGCTTGGGTGCCCCCAACACTCCTCCAAGTCTTCCTCTGCTCCTCCATACAACTTCCCAAGTCTCCCTCCACTGCTCCACATGGCTGCCTTAGTCCCCTGACACTCAGCCATGCAATTGCTCAACTATCCCAATGTTCCTCCACATAACTACCTTGGACACCAGCCACTCCTCCATACGGTTGTCTAGGTACCCCAACACTCCTTCATATAGCTGCTCAAGTTGCCAGATTTTCCTCCATGTGGCTGCGTCTGTCCCCCAACACTCTTCCAAGTCTCCCTCAGGTCTTCCATATGGCTGCCTTGGCCTTCTAAAGCTCAGCCATACAACTGCTAATTTCTCCAATGTTCCCCCACTGTCACCAGCCACTAGTCCATACAGCTGCCTAAGTTACCCAACACTTCTCCATATAACTGCTCAAGTCCCTCAATTTTTTTTCCATTTGGATGCTTTGGTCCCTCCAACACCCTCCAAGTCTCCCTCAGGTCTTCCATATGGCTGCCTTTGTCCTCTGATGCTCAGCTGTTCAACTGCTCAACTTCCCCAATGTTCCCCCATGAGGCTGCGTGGGTCCCCCTCTGCTCCTACATACAACAAGTCCCCCACTGCTTCTCAATATGGCTACCTTGGTCCCTCAATGCTTCTCCGTATAACTGCTCAAGTCCTCTGATTTTCCTCCATCTGGCTACTTTGGTCACCCCAACACTCATCCATATAAATCTTCCTTCGCTCCTCCATTCGGATGCCTTGTTCCTCTGATGCTCAGTCATACAACTGCTCAACTTTCCAATGTTCCTCCATGTGTCTACCTGGGTCCCCTGCCGCTCCTAAATACAACAAGTCCCCCACCACTCCTCCACATGGCTGCCTTAATCCCACAATGCTCCTCCATATAACTACCCAATGCCCCCGGCGTTCAACTAGCTGTTGCCTGGATTCACCATTGTTCTCCTCTCTTTCTTTTATGATATTATTGGGATGTATACGCTTCAGACAATCAGAAGAATAGACTAGTAGGGACCAGACTAGTAGGGACCCAAACATCAATATTGAGGAAAGGTGGGGGATTGGAAAGTTAGTATCTGCACTTTATTATTTTTAGAGCACCCTATGACTTCTGGTAAAAAAAAACAAATGGGTGGACAACCTCTATAAAGAGAGTAGGGAATTGGCACATGGACATACTTAACAACTCTCTTTGAATGTCACGGAAAGAAGGAAGACCATCCAGATTCACAAAACAGCTTCAGGATGCTCTGCCATGAAATGTAGCCCTGGTGTCTAATTGAGCATTCAAGGATGGTAACTGAACATGAAAGGGGGTGGAAGATTGTAGAGGGGCAAGTCCTGGGAGAAGGGGTACGGTTTTGGTATCTGGTGACTTCTAGATATACCTCTGTAAAAGGTTAAAGAAGGATTATTGTAAGATGTTGCAATGGGAACAAAACAAAGAACTGTCTTGGGATGCAAAACCCATCACCAAAATGAGAAACCAGTTTGACCTTTGGTAAAACTTCAATCTTTCTCAATGAATATGGCGTAAAATTACTAAACGTTTGAATCATCCACATTTTTCTAACTGTAGGAATGTATCGACGATGTCTTTTGCAGAATTCATGGTTTGTTTCATACACTAATTACCGAGCCAAGACTGCACCTCTGATACCGTACTATATTGCATTCCACAAAAAGAACGCTGCCCACTTCTGGCACAAAAAAAGAGTTCTGTAGCGTATTGTCCCTGTTGGATGAAGACATCCCTGGTCTCCAGTGTTGGACTCCAAGGTTGATTCCCACTCTTTCTGGAGGGATATTTTTGTGTCAAATTCAATATGAGCAGTAATTTCTGGCCATGGGGTGTCACATTAAAGAGGTTTATGGGGCAATTCCATGTATCTTCAAGTCACTGGATAACTCTGTTACAAATACCAAAACGTAATCCATGAAGAATTGGGTTTCCTTTTATTAGATAAGAGCAAATCATAAGGCTGCTAAGAGGACTTTTAAGAAAGAGGTCCTAAGTCTGGTCTACTGGGTGGTAAGAGCCTACGCAGGACTTCCCTCTGCACAACAACTGAGCCTGAGCTGTTAGCAAGTGGGGGCTACAGTTAGGTCCAGAAATATTTGGACAGTGACACAATTTTCGCGAGTTGGGCTCTGCATGCCACCACATTGGATTTGAAATGAAACCTCTACAACAGAATTCAAGTGCACATTGTAACGTTTAATTTTAAGGTTTGAACAAAAATATCTGATAGAAATTGTAGGAATTGTACACATTTCTTTACAAACACTCCACATTTTAGGAGGTTAAAAGTAATTGGACAAATAAACCAACCCCAAACAAAATATTTTTCTTTTCAATATTTTGTTGCGAATCCTTTGGAGGCAATCACTGCCTTAAGTCTGGAACCCATGGACATCACCAAACGCTGGGTTTCCTCCTTCTTAATGCTTTGCCAGGCCTTTACAGCCGCAGCCTTCAGGTCTTGCTTGTTTGTGGGTCTTTCCCTCTTAAGTCTGGATTTGAGCAAGTGAAATGCATGCTCAATTGGGTTAAGATCTGGTGATTGACTTGGCCATTGCAGAATGTTCCACTTTTTTGCACTCATGAACTCCTGGGTAGCTTTGGCTGTATGCTTGGGGTCATTGTCCATCTGTACTATGAAGCGCCGTCCGATCAACTTTGCGGCATTTGGCTGAATCTGGGCTGAAAGTATATCCCTGTACACTTCAGAATTCATCCGGCTACTCTTGTCTGCTGTTATGTCATCAATAAACACAAGTGACCCAGTGCCATTGAAAGCCATGCATGCCCATGCCATCACGTTGCCTCCACCATGTTTTACAGAGGATGTGGTGTGCCTTGGATCATGTGCCGTTCCCTTTCTTCTCCAAACTTTTTTCTTCCCATCATTCTGGTACAGGTTGATCTTTGTCTCCTCTGTCCATAGAGTACTTTTCCAGAACTGAGCTGGCTTCATGAGGTGTTTTTCAGCAAATTTAACTCTGGCCTGTCTATTTTTGGAATTGATGAATGGTTTGCATCTAGATGTGAACCCTTTGTATTTAGTTTCATGGAGTCTTCTCTTTACTGTTGACTTAGAGACAGATACACCTACTTCACTGAGAGTGTTCTGGACTTCAGTTGATGTTGTGAACGGGTTCTTCTTCACCAAAGAAAGTATGCGGCGATCATCCACCACTGTTGTCATCCGTGGACGCCCAGGCCTCTTTGAGTTCCCAAGCTCACCAGTCAATTCCTTTTTTCTCAGAATGTACCCGACTGTTGATTTTGCTACTCCAAGCATGTCTGCTATCTCTCTGATGGATTTTTTCTTTTTTTTCAGCCTCAGGATGTTCTGCTTCACCTCAATTGAGAGTTCCTTAGACCGCATGTTGTCTGGTCACAGCAACAGCTTCCAAATGCAAAACCACACACCTGTAATCAACCCCAGACCTTTTAACTACTTCATTGATTACAGGTTAACGAGGGAGACGCCTTCAGAGTTAATTGCAGCCCTTAGAGTCCCTTGTCCAATTACTTTTGGTCCCTTTAAAAAGAGGAAGCTATGCATTATAGAGCTATGATTCCTAAACCCTTTCTCCGATTTGGATGTGAAAACTCTCATATTGCAGCTGGGAGTGTGCACTTTCAGCCCATATTATATATATAATTGTATTTCTGAACATGTTTTTGTAAACAGCTAAAATAACAAAACTTGTGTCACTGTCCAAATATTTCTGGACCTAACTGTATATTGGCCGGTGGGTTAGAAAAATGGAGGAGAAAACACCAAGGTCTTCAGTCCTGCATGGAAAAACCTAGTAACAAACCGGTGGTCTATATTGTTCTCTATTTCAGGACCCCCTCCCCACGGTATACAACATTTATATTATATCTTTTGAAATTGCTGAGAAGCTCTCAGAAAAATGGAGAAGTAAACAAATCTGAGCACTGTTGATACTGCCTGAACACCTCCTGTAAAAGAGAAGAGTAGAATATCTCCTGAGAACCCTGCAGATACTGCCTGGAGACCTCCTGAAATTGAGGAGAGTAGGAAAATTTCATGAACCCTTCTGAAATGGCCTTTACATGTATTGGAAAAAGGGCAGAACTCAGGAACCTCTGGAAGAGACGGTAATCACCCCGTCCCTGTGAAAACAGCCTGATTCCCTCCTGGAAAAGGGAAGAGAAGGAAAATCTACAGAGCCTTTCTGATACTACCTGAACAAATTTCTGAAAAATAGCAGATCTCAGGTACTTTGGAAGAGAAGGTAATCATCCAAGTCTTGCGGAAACAGCCTGAATTGAATGCCTCCTGGAAAAAGTAACGAGTAGGTAAATCTCCTGAGCCCTGCTGATACTGCCTGGATACCTACTGGAAACAGGATAGAGTTCAGGAGCCCTGGAAGGGGAGGTGTGCCGCCCCCGTGGAAGCAGCAGAGCTGCTCAAATCCGGGTTCACTGTGGCTCGAGGGTCTCCGGACCTGGGAGTTGTGCAGCCACTCAAATATGAGGGGGATATTTACAGGGGAGTTGATATGTAGTTGGTGATGCCACCCGTGGTGTACGGTAATTTAGGGGGAGTGCCGCTGCTGCCGTTGGGAGTACCCGGGGTGATGAAGCAAGGTTGTGCAACACTCCACGGGTGGGGGGGAGCCCCGGGACTCGGTGAGGGGTGCCGTCGGGTGCAGGGGTCACTCTCGTACTCAGTTCATAAGCAGACACTGACAACCGGGTAAACCAAGTCTCTGGGTACCGCTGCCACTGAGGGGAGCTCGTCCAGGTCCCGTCCCAAATGGTGCTGCCTGGTGATCCGTGACCTCCCTCCTGGCACTTAGTTTGACTTCAACTTGGTGGCCCGGTAGCATGGAACTAGCCGGGCCCAGCTCCCTACTATGGCCAAGTATGGGAGCTTGCTCTCATGGCTCAGGCTTGGGATTTTCTGGACCATTTTGGATTGGAAAGTCCTACCCCCCTCGTTGCGCTAATGCCCCGATTCTGGAGCGTGTGTGTAACACCTGCCTGGATCCACAGACTCAGACCGGCTGTAATAGACAGGCTAGAGGGAAAGCACTTCACCAAGCAGGACCCCCAGAACCCTGAAACCCTTTAACCCCTATACAGGGATTTGGAATTACACAGGGCCCTGGAAATCACTACTTGTGGAAGGCTGCAGTCAGAGAGTAGTCGTCATGCAGGGTCAAACCAGGAATTGCAAAACAGGGACAGAATCGGTAGGCAAGGATGTAATCAGAAAACGTAGCAGAGGTCAAATCCGGATCGCGTGGCAGCGAGGTACATAAACAGCAGGCAGGAGAGGTAGTCAGGAAACAAGCAGAAGTCAGAACACCAGAATCATAAAACATAACAGGAGCCAGAATATCAGAACGATCTCTGGCAGTGGTCAGCAGACAGGAGGGGAATTAAAAAGTGTGTTGTGTCTTCCCATTGGTTGTAGCTGAATGATGGTAACTTCAGCTGGAAGACACCCGCCACCTATAGTCAGCCAGTGGTACTATAGATCCCAAGGAAACCCAGCCCAGTGGGTGAGCGGAGACTGCGCCCACCGGTGCCGCTGGCATCGACTCCTCTCCCATCACCAGCACCATCCACGGCAGAAACACGGCGTCGCCTGGCGATCGGAGTAGAAGTCGCTGGAGCAGACTCCGATGGTGACGTAACAGGGTGGGAATGGATCATAAAGGCTCCGTTCTCCTCAGGGGAATTGTCGGGTTGCTTGAAGCTACTCCCCTAGCATCCGTTTACCCCATCGTGCCTTCGGTCCTGGACCGGTGATAGTGCTAGGCTGCCGGCTGTCCTCCTCGACAGGTCCAAGCACCTCGCCACAATCCCCTGCGATCGGGGGTCCGACTCCTCTAGGCCCAGACCACTATCTGCAACCTAGATAGTTACTTCAGGAGCCACCACTCCCGACTTCCTCTGAGCTCCTCACAGCTCGAGGGCTACATCCCAACCGCTTTCCTTCAACTCTCAGACTCGACTCTCTACACTTCTCACCTCCCCTCCCTGACCCCCCACGTGGGCGACTCTATTCCCTCAAGCTGTCCACTGGTGTGTCTGGTGAGTGTGGTGCAGGGTGTATCTAGGATTTGATTTGCTGTTGGAGGCAACACCATTTAGTTAGGGACCTATAACCAAGAGAGAGGTGGAATACTGCACGGAAGGGCAGCTTGTGCAGTACCCTGTGATGACCTGATAGTCCAGGGGCGTCCCATAAGCAAATCTATCCCTGCAAAACTTGACCAGGTCCCCTCCTTGAACAATGGCGGACCTCATGGGCCTCATAATAGTAAGCAAATGCCCAAGCCCTGA
Organism: Anomaloglossus baeobatrachus; assembly: GCF_048569485.1. NCBI lineage: Eukaryota > Metazoa > Chordata > Amphibia > Anura > Aromobatidae > Anomaloglossus > Anomaloglossus baeobatrachus. The sequence continues at coordinate 71,594,886 of NC_134364.1, read as the reverse complement.
CGAAATTGAGTGAACACCTCCTGGAAAAAGGGAAGTCTCCTGGGCAATACTGATTCTGCCTGTACACCTCATGGAGAATGGAAGTCTCATGGACCATACTCATACTGCCTGAACTCCTCCTGGAAAATGGAAGTCTCCTGGGCCCTACTAATACTTCCTGAACACCTCCTGGAAAATGGAAGTCTCATGGGCCATACTCATACTGCCTGAACTCCTCCTGGAAAATGGAAGTCTACTGGGCAATGCTGATACTGCCTGAACACTTCCTGGAAAATGGAAGTCTCCTGGGCCCTACTCATACTGCCTGAACACCTCCTGGAAAATGGAAGTCTCCTGGGATGAATCCTGGAAGAGTAGGAAAATCTCCTGAGCCCTACTGATCCTGCCTGAACACCTCCTGGAAATAGGGAAAACCCATGAATCATGGAAGAGTAGGTAAATCTCCTAAGCCCTGCTAACACTACCTGAAAGCCTACTGAAAAAAGGACAGACCTCAGGAACCTCTGGTAGAGGAGGCAAATCTCCTAAGCCCTGATGAAACCTCTCAGATGCCACCAAAAAAAATGGCAGAGGCAGACCTCATGGAGCTCAGAAGAGTTTGCAAGTCTCCTGAGCCCTCTCAAAACTTCGCATAAAACTCTGAGAAATGGTAGACCCTCATGGACTCTGAAAGTGTAGGCAAATCTTTAGAAAGCCCAGAAACCTGTGATTCTGGAAAGTTTCTTGTGCCTTGGAGTCCAATGCCAAATTTGGCAAGGAATGAGTATGGGAAGCGATGTGAAAATAACTTCCGGCCTGTAGACTCCTGATGTGGGTAACATGTCACCACAACATATTCATGCTGCTTTACAGCAGAGACAGGGGACTAAAGAATCATTTCGACAATGGAATAACTGCAATGGGAAACGGCAGTTTTTGAACTTATATTTCCAACATCCTTTCCCTTTTTTTCACTATCGTTTATCATTTTACTCAGCGTAACTTCTTCAGCGTGAAATGAGTTAAGTTTCTGTTCATCGTTACCGGTTTCTGCTGCCTAAAGACACTTGCAATGAAATTCACCCCCTACCGAGTAAGAGGCACGAGGGTGTGTTTGATTACGCTATTGTTCTAAAAGACCCCGTTACCGCCACTTAGAATTGATACCATTACCATTCAGAATCAATAGCATTATCACCTGAACAATGGCGTCCCCCGACGCTGTTCTTACCTCTAGTGCCTTATAATTTTGGTAAATCCATATATTACAATAAAATAATAGCACCGGGATATCATGCTGATATCATTACAAGCCGTTGCCGCCGCCAAAAGTGTTTGTGTTTTACGACTGTATTTTTTTTTTTTATAAATGGCAAAAAAAAATTATTTTTTTCCAACCCATAAATATTCTCCAACCTTTCATGGGGATTTAAATAAGGGACTTGATTATTTTATTATATTTTTTTTATTTATTTTTTTTGTGTGTGTCTAAATGGCTTTGGAAATAATAGTAGTATAAAAAAAACAAAAAAAAAAAAACAGATTCTATAAAAAGACAAAAATGCCAGAATTTTGTCACAATAAACAGATGGCCTTGCTGTCTACTGCTGTCTTCCCTCCTACAAATAAAATCAATGGGTTGGTTTTGAACAGAGCGTAATTTGTTTTGCTGGGAGATATCTTTTGTTTTAGGCTCTGTCGGGCAACGGAACAATACCAGGATAAGCCCGACCGTCGAGATTTTTTTTTTTTCTGTTGCCTATCGCGTTTTTGTAAACACATGCACCAGAACACCGTTCGAAAAGTGGTAAATATTTGCCTAAAATTAAGTATATGACTTGGCATCGGCCACGAATGATCACATTGCAACAGTAAGATCCTAATTTGATGCTATGCCGGGAACAGATAGGCATTTTATCCCCTGTAGTAATGCTCGCCTCGGAAAGATGACCTATTTTGTGTTTTCCCATCCCCAGGAGTAAACACCAAATTAATATTCTTCATAAGTAGGAAAAAAAAAATTATCCATTTATCTAAAATGCTTTTTTTTTTTTCAGTGACATTTTTAAAATTTAAAATAAATTTAAAATTTAAAATTAAATTTAAAATTAAAATTCAGCTTTATTGTTTGTATTTTTATTGTCTTTAATTTGTTTTTTCAATTTTTTTTTGTTTAAGAAAATAATGAATTATGTAAAAATGGGGAGAATATCAGAAGATTAACCCCAATTGAGGTCTTTTTTAGAAAAGAATCCAGGGGTCGCAATAACTTCCCAGATGTATAATAGGTCAGTTATTATTACCGGGCTTTACAATGCTGGATGATGTGATATTTGCCGGAGTCTCAGGAGGTTGTTTGTGTAAAGCAATAATTAGACAAGGGAAACGCGGTGATTATGAAGGAGATGAATGTTCCTTTTTTCTTGTGTTTTAAGATACTTTAAGAATGATTTAATAGGTTAAAGGGATGGAGGATTATGTGGGCAGCTCCTTTAAGGCTGGATTATCATGGCGGTAATAAGTATAAACTGTTCTTGCCTAATTAAACATGACAAGATCTGATTTTGTTTTCAGCACTAAATATATGACCAAAATACTCAAGAGCTGAACTCAAAATTCTGCTGGATGTTGTTAAAAGCCATTGGCAAGTGTGTTATCAGACACACCCCTAACAGAGCTGAGCTTCCATAATGCATGATGGGGCAGGAAGGTATTAACATTACTGTCCAGTACCTGGTGCTATACAGAAAACAAATCATGGGAACAAGCTCTGATGAGATAGAATAAGAAAAAAATACTGGGAAATGCCATCTCTGATTACTGCAGAATAGTGAGTGCAGCTCTGGAGTATAATACAGGAGGTAACTAAGGATCAGTAATGTATGTACACAGTGACTGCACCACCAGAATAGTGAGTGCAGCTCTGGGGTATAATACAGGATGTAACTCAGGATCAGTAATGTAATGTATGTACACAGTGACTGCACCAGCAGAAAAGGGAGTGCAGCTCTGGGGTATAATACAGGATATAACTCAGGATCAGTACAGGATAAGTAATGTAATGTACATACACAGTGACTGCATCAGCAGAATAGTGAGTGCAGCTCTGGAGTATAATACAAGCTGTGACTCAAGATCAGTAATGTAATGTATATGCACAGTGACTCCACCAGCAGAATAGTGAGTGCTACTCTGGAGCATAATACAGGAGATAACTCAGGATCAGTAATGTAATGTATGTACACAGTGACTGCATCAGCAGAATAATGAGTGCAGCTCTGGAGTATAATACAGGAGGTAACTCAGGATCAGTAATGTAATGTATGTACACAGTGACTGCACCAGCAGAATAATGAGTGCAGCTCTGGAGTATAATACAGGATGTAACTCAGGATCAGTACAGGATCAGTAATGTAATGTATGTACACAGTGACTGCACCAGCAGAATAGTGAGTGCAGCTCTGGAGTATAATAGAGGATGTAACTCAGGATTAGAGCAGGATAAGTAATGTAATGTATGTACACAGTGACTGCACCAGCAGAATAGTGAGTGCAGCTCTGGAATATAATACAAGCTGTGACTAAAGATCAGTAATGTAATGTATGTACACAATGACTGCACCAGCAGAATAGTGAGTGCAGCTCTGGAGTATAATACAGGAGTTAAATCAGGATCAGAACAGGATCAGTAATGTATGTACACAGTGACTGCAGCAGCAGAATAGTGAGTGCAGCTCTGGAGTATAATACACGAGCTAAATCAGGATCAGTAATGTAATATATGTACACAATGACTGCACCAGCAGAATAGTGAGTGCAGCTCTGGAGTATAATACACGATGTAACTCAGGATCAGTAATGTAATGTATGTACACAGTGACTGCACCAGCAGAATAGTGAGTGCAGCTCTGGAGTATAATACACGATGTAACTCAGGATCAGTAATGTAATGTATGTACACAGTGACTGCACCAGCAGAATAGTGAGTGCAGCTCTGGTGTATAATACAGGAGGTAACTCAGGATCAGTAATGTAATGTATGTACACAGTGACTGCACCAGCAGAATAGTGAGTGCAGCTCTGGTGTATAATACAGGAGGTAACTCAGGATCAGTACGGGATAAGTAATGTAATGTATGTACACAGTGACTGCACCAGCAGAATAGGGAGTGCAGCTCTGGAGTATAATACAGGAGGTAACTTAGGATCAGTACGGGATAAGTAATGTAATGTATGTACACAGTGACTGGACCAGCAGAATAGGGAGTGCAGCTCTGGAGTATAATACAGGAGGTAACTCAGGATCAGTATGGGATAAGTAATGTAATGTATGCACACAGTGACTGCACCAGCAGAATAGGGAGTGCAGCTCTGGAGCATAATACAGGAGGTAACTCAGGGTCAGTACAGGATCAGTAATGTATTGTATGTACACAGTGACTACACCAGAAGAATAGTGAGTGCTGATCTTGAGTATAATACAGGAGTATAGTACAGAATAAATACATTTTTTACAGGTATAATATAAATTTGAAAGGTTCCTGTGATTCCTTGCCGTCTAGGAAGAAAATAAATCCAGTATACAAGGGTTTGGATGAGCATAGTGAAATCAGTGATTATTCCAGTGGATGGAAGTGAGTGTCAGTACCTGGCTCTGCCTGTAGAGTGGTGTGGCGCTGTTTCTAGAAAACATCAGCCATGTTTTTCTAATCTTCCATACATAGTGGAGTTGGAGTCACTTCATGATGATGATGGGAGGGATTCTGCCAGTCATATTATTATTTGTGAGGAGTCGCAGTCTCAGTCTTGCAGAATATCAAAGTGCAAATTACTGTCCGCACCGGTATATAGCTGCGATGTTCCTCTGGAGCGGAGCGAAAGCGTACATATGTTAAACTCACATCAGTAATAAAGATTAAGTAGAAGTTAATGGCGTCCCAGTCATGCTTGTGAAGGTAATCTCTTTTCTGAAAATTCAAAATTAGATTTGGAGGATCGAAGCAAACAGGGGGCGAGACTTTGGCGTAATATTTTAATCAAATTGTCATGAATGAGTGGATACAATTAAGAATTCTGTCAGTCACCGAGCTGAGCCCCTTTTGGTAGTCAGATGTTTTGAAGGATGCACTGGGGCATCGTGGGGACAGATTAAACCTGACCTTTCTCAGGACCTCCATATCTGACCCTCCAGCAGAGGCTCTGTCCCTCGTATGGCCACTTTATGGGAGGAGGGCAGACAAAGGGCTTTATTATCGCCAAGCGTGACACGGTGGCCACGATTCTAGGTCATTCAAGGTAATAAATAAAAACATGAGATTAAATGCAGCCTATCCCTAAATCAGCATAAAAGGAGAAAAAAGTCAAAAATAATATATAATAATAAATATTTAAATACAAAATAAATAAATAAATAGGAATATATTTTTGTATCACTGAGTATAATAATAATAATAATAAGTATTAAATATTATAACACAATAATAAAATATTAATTATTAAATAATGAAAAATACTTAAATTAATAATAAAAATGTTAAAAATAATAACTATTTAAATATTTTATTTTAAAAAATGTTGTATTTTGGTGTTTTGAATTATTATTTTCAAGATTATTTAAATTATTATTATTAATTTAATTATTTTAGTTTTGAACTGCAATATTTGCAATATTTGTATTGCATTACATATAACATTAATAATGAAAAAATTATAGCTATTTTACTATTATTACTTTAAATATTTTTTTATTTTATGTAAATTATTTCCATTTTTATTATTATTATTTCTTTTTTTGTATTTGTGTTGCATTAATGATAACATTAATAAAGAACAAATATAAATATTTTATTTAAATATTTTATTGTTAATATTCATTCATTATTTTATATACATTTCTATTGTTATTGAAATTATTATTCTATTTTTTTATTTATGTAAATTATTTCCATTTTTATGTAATGTATTATTATTATTTCATTTTTTGTATTTGTATTGCATTAATGATAACATTAATAAATAAAAAATATAAATATTTAATTATTTAAATATTTTATTAGTAATATTTATTATTTTATATACATTATTTCTATTGTTATTTAAATTATTATTATTCTATTTTTTATTTGAATTCCAATTATATAGCATTAATAATAAAAATAAAAAATAACACATTTAAATATTTGATTATTATGTTTAAGATTTTATTTTTAAAATTATTGTATTATTTTATTTTTAATTAATTATTTTAATTATTTAAATTATTATTATTGTACGTTTTGTATTTGTTTTGCATTAATGAAAACATTAATAAATATAAACATTTTATTATTTTTTAAATATTTTATTTTTAATATTCTTTTATTTTTTATTTTAAATAAATTATTTTCATTATTATTATTATTATTACAATTCCATTTGTATTGCATTAATTAAAAAAAATTAGATAAGAAAATTAAATATTTCATTTTTAATATTCTTGTATTATTATTTGTATTATTATTTGTGTTACAATTGCATTGCATTAATCATAAAATTAATAAATAATACAAATAAATTATTATTTAAAATATTTTTTTAAATATGTTTGCATTATTAGTAATTATTTTTAAGAATTATTATTATTATCAATAATAATTATATCAATAACATTAACATGATATAATATATAAGGTAAGATAATAGAAAGATAAAAGATATAAGATAATAATAATTATTATTATTATTAATAATAATAATAATAATAATGATCATAATAATTTTATTATTACTTTATTGTATTTGTATTGCATTAATGATAAAATTAATAAATATAAATATTCTATTATTTACAATATTTTATTTTTAATATTCTTGCATTATTTTTAATTTTTTAATAGTTATCATTATTAATATTATTACTTTTTTGTATTTTTATTGCACTAATGATAACATTAATAAATAAAAATATCTAAATATTTTATTTTTATTTTTTACCTGTTATCATATTTATTTAATTATAATTCAGATTATTTGTATAAATCAATAATTATTAATTACTGTGCTCCAAATAAAGTCCAAAGACTAAAATGCTTAAAAACAAAAATCCCATCAGCACTAAAAAAATATTAATAATGAAACACTCACAATGGACAATAAAAAAAATATTTAATTTCATCCAACGTCAAGCGAACGATCCCTACAATCCCAGTGATTTGCGTTTTACAATATCCAGGACGCGGTGGGCTATAGCGCCGGGATTAATGGTATATATGTTGAAATTTTAGTGTTGCAGAAAATATTATATATGAATATTAATAGTCTGGATATTACGGGCAGACATATTTTTTTGGCACTTCATTACTTGTCTATGGCGGAATCCCTCTATATTCCTGCGATTTCAAAGGGACTTTTTTTTTTTTTTCGGTGACAGTGATCACAGATATCTTGTTTTAATATTTCTTTTAATACGATGAAAGTGCGAGCAAGTTATACAAATGCGGCACTCGGTAGAAGTGCACCGTGGGTGCCCTTTACAGTACAGAAAGACCTAATTATATTTTAACGCTGCATTTATCCACTTGCCTGGGGAATTATTTTAAATACACTGGCAGACCTTTGGTGCGGTGACATCACAGATTAAAAAAAATAAAAAAATAAAAAATAAAATAAAAAAAAATTAAAATATACCTTCTGTTAATTCTGCGGTACAAAAATCTGCATTAACAACATCGAACCAAAGTGTTAAACATGTACAGGAAAAAAAAAATAAAAAAAAAAACTATTGCACTCCAGGGGTTGAAACGAATATGCATCAAAATGCTTGGCATTTAATTTTTTTTTTTTTCTTTGGGAATTTAGCCAGTGAAATATAGCTGCCAGTGTCTCAGGCCTGCGTGTGTTCTTCTGCAATATGCTCTCGATCAATCAGATTTGCATAACTAAACTGTCTACAATCCTGCTCGGCTGCCCAGGTGCAGAGACATTTGCATATAGAACAGCGAGGAGGTCCCCAGAGTCCCCTCAGACTCCAGTGACTGCTGAGCCCGCAGTCCGCACAGCCCTAGAAATGAAATTGGAATGACAAAAAAAATGGTAGCACTAAGTCTGCAAAGAGAGAAATATGTGCAATGTGCTTCCCAGAGGCCACAGGACACCAGAAAACAAAAAAAAAAAAGACAAAAATGGAACACAAATGAGCCACCGGCATGGACTTGTTACATACATGGAAAGATACATGTGCACAGTGCTGCCCAAAACTTACACTTTTCATATACGGCCTTGTATTTGCAAGATGTTTGCACTCGCTTCCAAATAGTTACAAAAATGTATCACTTATCACTGGTTCTATGTCCGGTCCTAGATCTGCACTTGGCTTCCCAGATTGCACAGAGATCACAGGAGACAGAAAAAAAGGTAAAATAAAAAGGTCAACGCGTTTCACATTTGTAGAAAACATATACAGCCGGATAGTGTTACATAGACCTTTACAACATGGGCTACAAGTCAACTGCGGCCAGGAGGAATATGTGAAATGAGCAGTGCAGGCGACCCGTAGATAAAAGTGATGGGCGACCGTGCTCGGCACTGATCTCCATCGAGTATCAGGGTACACTCATTACTTGATTGAGCATCAGGGTGCTTCGGTATGCTCGTTATTCGATTGAGCATTGGGGTGCTTGGATGCGCTCATTACTTGATTATGCATTGGGGTGCTTCGGTATTCTCGTTATTCGATTGGGCATCGTGATGCTTGAACGCGCTCGTTACTTGATTGAGCATTGGGGTGCTTGGACGCACTCGTTACTTGATTGAGCATTGGGGTGCTTGGATGTGGTCGTTACTTGATTGAGCATTGGGGTGCTTGGATGTGCTCGTTACTTCATTGAGCATTGGGGTTCTTTGATATGCTCGTAACTTGATTGAGCATGGGGGTGCTTTGATGCGCCCGTTACTTAATTGAGCATTGGGCTGCTTCGGTATTTCGGTATGCTCGTTATTAAATTGAGCATCAGGGTGCTTGGATGCGCTCGTTACTTGATTGATCATTGGGGTGTTTGGATGTGCTCGTTACTTAATTGAGCATTGGGCTGCTTTGGTATTTCGGTATGCTCGTTATTCAATTGAGCATCAGGGTGCTTGGATGAGCTCGTTACTTCATTGAGCATTGGGGTACTTGGATGCGCTCGTTACTTCATTGAGCATTGGGGTACTTGGATGCGCTCGTTACTTGATTGAGCATTGGGGTGCTTGGATGTGCTCATTACTTGATTGATCATTGGGGTGCTTGGATGTGCTCGTTACTTGATTGATCATTGGGGTGCTTGGATGCGCTCATTACTTGATTGAGCATTGGGGTACTTGGATGCGCTCATTACCTGATTGAGCATTGGGGTGCTTGGATGCGCTCGTTACTTGATTGAGCATTGGGGTGCTTGGATGTGCTCGTTACTTGATTGAGCATTGGGGTGCCTAGGTACACTCGTTACTCATTCAAGCATCGGGATGCTTGGGAAGGTTATTTACTCAATCGAGCATTGCGGTGCTCAGGTACACTCATGTCACGCTAGGTACGGGGAAGTGTACCAAGCGAACAGCAAAAAGAAAGGGAAGTAAAACCCTGTGTCTAGGGAAAGGGAAGATGGTGATCCCTAACTAAACCTAGAGCTGGACCCAGGGGGTCCCTCAACACCCTAGGTAAGCTCCGCACCTATGCGCCGAGCCGGATATCTGACCCTAGGTATCCCTAGTGCTGGACCCTAAATAGGGAACAGATGAGATGAGCTCTATGTCAACCCCACTAAACGCTAAAGGAAGACACAAGGAGAACACACATGGGAAAATGCATGAACTACTATTCTACAAATGACACAGGTAGTTCAGTAAAGATTTCAGCAACGATACTACAGAGGAGTACAAGCCACCTGCTTTTCCCCAGGATTTGAAGGAATTGAAAAATATCACCAGCACCAGTAAGGAAGTAAGGTCGCGATATGGCAGAGCGAACTGCGCCTGCGCGAGCAGACCTAACTGCTCAGGCGCGAGATTTGAAAATGTGACGAGGATGATGACGGCGGCGTCATCCCGTTAATCAAGGAAGGAGGACGGCGATCAGCGGCAGGAGGGGGATAAAGGAGCAGAAAATGAGCCCGCCCATCTGGCCAACCAAGGTAATTAGCATGCCTAAGGGCCAAGTTTTATAAAGTTATTTTTGGGGTGTGGAAGGGGAGTCAGGGCCAAGGTGCACCTCATAGAATGCAGCCCAGGAGCTGCAGAAGGGGATTCTTTTAGTTTAATAGGGAAAAATCTGGTGAAAGGTTCTCTTTAAAGGGTCTCCACTTCATGGCTGAGTTGCTGCGGATCCTTCCATCTTTCAATAAAATCACTCGCAGGTGATGGGAGAAGGTTTAGAAGGGAAGACATGTCATGAACTGAACTGACTTGTTGCCCAAGTGGCTCCTATTACTGGACCGCGCTGGTATTCGTGAACTCTGCACCACTGGCCAGTCTGTCACATGTTAGTAAAGCAGAAAGCAGGTTTCAAAATCTGCGCCACACCACAGAAAATACAAATGCTTGTTAGTAAATCCTTTCTTTATTTATTTTTCTCACAGGTCTACGTGTTTCGAGGACATATCCGTCCTCATCATCAGGACAAAGTACAAAGAAAGACTTTAGTCTTACATGTTAGTAAAGGCAGACGGCATGGGGAGGAGGTGGAACGCTGGATGTTATACACCGGGGGCAATGAGACTAAAGGACTCTTGCCTCTTGAGAGATTCTGTGCAGAAAAGAGAGGTGAGAGGGCGCTCCTGTGTGGAACCGTAAAACAATGGCTACAGTGTAATATATAATACACTCACCTGATAGTGTTGTACGTCAGGTACAACACTGTTAAAGATGCTGACAGGGGTTCCAAAGCTCACCAATCCTTACCGCCGGGATCCTGTCCTGTCGGTCCTCCTGGAGTTTCTATTTGCCATAGTTTTTTCTATTTGCACTGAAGCTCTTGAGAGATTCTGTAACTATTTAGCATGTTACCACTTAATAAAGTTCATAATTATCTAGCTTGAAGCTTCTTGATAAACCCTGTAACTATCTAGCCTGTTGCCTTTTGAAAAACTCTGTAACTATCTAGTGTTTTCCCTTGTTGAGAGATTCTCTAACCATTTAATATTATTTCTTGATAAACTGTAACCCTCTCGTGTGTTTCCTCTTACAGGATCTGGAAGTAACTTGACTTTTGCCTATTTAGAGACTCTGTAACTTTCTAGTTTTATGCCTTTTTATACACTCTAACTAGTTTGATGGCTCTTGATAAACTCTGTAACTTTCTAGTTTGATAACTCTTGATAAATTCTGTAACTTTCTAGTATGCTGCTGCTCAATAAACTCAGTAACTTTCTAGCTTCATGCCTCTTGATAAACTCTGACTTTCGAGTTTGATGCCTCTTTATAGTTTCTGATTTTCTAGTTTGATGCCTCTTAAACTCTGTAACTATCTAGTTTGATGCCGCTTGATAAACTGAGTAACTTTCTAGTTTAATGCCTCTTAATAAACTAACTTTCTAGTATGCTGCCTCTCAGATAAACTTGGTAACTTTCTAGTTTGATGTCTCTTGATAAACTCTGTAACTTGCAAGTTTGATGACTCTGTATAATCTATAACTTTCTAGTGTGATGCCTCTTGATAAGCTCTGTAACTTTCTAGTTTGATGTCTCTTGATAAGCTCTGCAACTTTCTAGTTTAATGCCGCTTGATAAACTGAATAACTTTCTAGTTTAATGCCTCTTAATAAACTAACTTTCTAGTATGCGGCCTCGCAGATAAACTTGGTAACTTTCTAGTTTGATGTCTCTTGATAAACTCTGTAACTTGCAAGTTTGATGACTCTGTATAATCTATAACTTTCTAGTGTGATGCCTCTTGATAAGCTCTGTAACTTTCTAGTTTGATGTCTCTTGATAAGCTCTGTAACTTTCTAGTGTGATGCCTCTTGATAAGCTCTGTAACTTTCTAGTGTGATGCCTCTTGATAAGCTCTGTAACTTTCTAGTGTGATGCCTCTTGATAAGCTCTGTAACTTTCTAGTGTGATGCCTCTTGATAAGCTCTGTACCTTTCTAGTTTGATGTCTCTTGATAAGCTCTGCAACTTTCTAGTTTAATGCCGCTTGATAAACTGAATAACTTTCTAGTTTAATGCCTCTTAATAAACTAACTTTCTAGTATGCGGCCTCGCAGATAAACTTGGTAACTTTCTAGTTTGATGTCTCTTGATAAACTCTGTAACTTGCAAGTTTGATGACTCTGTATAATCTATAACTTTCTAGTGTGATGCCTCTTGATAAGCTCTGTAACTTTCTAGTTTGATGTCTCTTGATAAGCTCTGTAACTTTCTAGTGTGATGCCTCTTGATAAGCTCTGTAACTTTCTAGTGTGATGCCTCTTGATAAGCTCTGTAACTTTCTAGTGTGATGCCTCTTGATAAGCTCTGTACCTTTCTAGTTTGATGTCTCTTGATAAGCTCTGCAACTTTCTAGTTTAATGCCGCTTGATAAACTGAATAACTTTCTAGTTTAATGCCTCTTAATAAACTAACTTTCTAGTATGCGGCCTCGCAGATAAACTTGGTAACTTTCTAGTTTGATGTCTCTTGATAAACTCTGTAACTTGCAAGTTTGATGACTCTGTATAATCTATAACTTTCTAGTGTGATGCCTCTTGATAAGCTCTGTAACTTTCTAGTTTGATGTCTCTTGATAAGCTCTGTAACTTTCTAGTGTGATGCCTCTTGATAAGCTCTGTAACTTTCTAGTTTGATGCCTCTTGATAAGCTCTGTAACTTTCTAGTGTGATGCCTCTTGATAAGCTCTGTAACTTTCTAGTTTGATGTCTCTTGATAAGCTCTGTAACTTTCTAGTTTGATAACTCTTGATAAATTCTGTAACTTTCTAGTATGCTGCTGCTCAATAAACTCAGTAACTTTCTAGCTTCATGCCTCTTGATAAACTCTGACTTTCAAGTTTGATGCCTCTTTATAATTTCTGATTTTCTAGTTTGATGCCTCTTAATAAACTCTGTAACTATCTAGTTTGATGCCTCTTGATAAACTGAGTAACTTTCTAGTTTAAAGCCTCTTAATAAACTAACTTTCTAGTATGCTGCCTCTCAGATAAACTTGGTAACTTTCTAGTTTGATGTCTCTTGATAAACTCTGTAACTTGCAAGTTTGATGACTCTGTATAATCTATAACTTTCTAGTGTGATGCCTCTTGATAAGCTCTGTAACTTTCTAGTGTGATGCCTCTTGATAAGCTCTGTAACTTTCTAGTGTGATGCCTCTTGATAAGCTCTGTAACTTTCTAGTTTGATGTCTCTTGATAAGCTCTGTAAGTTTCTAGTTTGATGTCTCTTGATAAGCTCTGTAACTTTCTAGTGTGATGCCTCTTGATAAGCTCTGTAACTTTCTAGTGTGATGCCTCTTGATAAGCTCTGTAACTTTCTAGTTTGATGCCTCTTGATAAGCTCTGTAACTTTCTAGTGTGATGCCTCTTGATAAGCTCTGTAACTTTCTAGTTTGATGTCTCTAAATAAGCTCTGTAACTTTCTAGTGTGATGCCTCTTGATAAACTCTGTAACTTTCTAGTTTGATGTCTCTTGATAAGCTCTGTAACTTTCTAGTGTGATGCCTCTTGATAAACTCTGTAACTTTCTAGTTTGATGTCTCTTGATAAGCTCTGTAACTTTCTAGTGTGATGCCTCTTGATAAGCTCTGTAACTTTCTAGTTTGATGCCTCTTGATCAGCTCTGTAACTTTCTAGTTTGATGCCTCTTGATAAGCTCTGTAACTTTCTAGTTTGATGCCTCTTGATCAGCTCTGTAACTTTCTAGTTTGATGCCTCTTGATAAGCTCTGTAACTTTCTAGTTTGATGCCTCTTGATAAGCTCTGTAACTTTCTAGTGTGATGCCTCTTGATAAGCTCTGTAACTTTCTAGTTTGATGCCTCTTGATAAGCTCTGTAACTTTCTAGTTTGATGCCTCTTGATAAGCTCTGTAACTTTCTAGTGTGATTCCTCTTGATAAGCTCTGTAACTTTCTAGTTTGATGCCTCTTGATAAACTCTCTAACTTTCTAGTTTGATGTCTCTTGATAAGCTCTGTAACTTTCTAGTTTGATGCCTCTTGATAAGCTCTGTAACTTTCTAGTTTGATGTCTCTTGATAAGCTCTGTAACTTTCTAGTGTGATGCCTCTTGATAAGCTCTGTAACTTTCTAGTTTGATGTCTCTTGATAAGCTCTGTAACTTTCTAGTGTGATGCCTCTTGATAAGCTATGTAACTTTCTAGTTTGATGCCTCTTGATAAGCTCTGTAACTTTCTAGTGTGATGCCTCTTGATAAGCTCTGTAACTTTCTAGTGTGATGCCTCTTGATAAGCTCTGTAACTTTCTAGTTTGATGCCTCTTGATAAGCTCTGTAACTTTCTAGTGTGATGCCTCTTGATAAGCTCTGTAACTTTCTAGTTTGATGCCTCTTGATAAGCTCTGTAACTTTCTAGTGTGATGCCTCTTGATCAGCTCTGTAACTTTCTAGTTTGATGCCTCTTGATAAGCTCTGTAACTTTCTAGTTTGATGCCTCTTGATAAGCTCTGTAACTTTCTAGTTTGATGCCTCTTGATAAGCTCTGTAACTTTCTAGTGTGATGCCTCTTGATAAGCTCTGTAACTTTCTAGTGTGATGCCTCTTGATAAGCTCTGTAACTTTCTAGTTTGATGCCTCTTGATAAGCTCTGTAACTTTCTAGTGTGATGCCTCTTGATAAGCTCTGTAACTTTCTAGTTTGATGCCTCTTGATAAGCTCTGTAACTTTCTAGTGTGATGCCTCTTGATCAGCTCTGTAACTTTCTAGTTTGATGCCTCTTGATAAGCTCTGTAACTTTCTAGTGTGATGCCTCTTGATCAGCTCTGTAACTTTCTAGTTTGATGTCTCTTGATAAGCTCTGTAACTTTCTAGTGTGATGCCTCTTGATAAACTCTGTAACTTTCTAGTTTGATGTCTCTTGATAAGCTCTGTAACTTTCTAGTTTGATGCCTCTTGATAAGCTCTGTAACTTTCTAGTTTGATGTCTCTTGATAAGCTCTGTAACTTTCTAGTGTGATGCCTCTTGATAAGCTCTGTAACTTTCTAGTTTGATGTCTCTTGATAAGCTCTGTAACTTTCTAGTGTGATGCCTCTTGATAAGCTATGTAACTTTCTAGTTTGATGCCTCTTGATAAGCTCTGTAACTTTCTAGTTTGATGTCTCTTGATAAGCTCTGTAACTTTCTAGTGTGATGCCTCTTGATAAGCTCTGTAACTTTCTAGTGTGATGCCTCTTGATAAGCTCTGTAACTTTCTAGTTTGATGCCTCTTGATAAGCTCTGTAACTTTCTAGTGTGATGCCTCTTGATAAGCTCTGTAACTTTCTAGTTTGATGCCTCTTGATAAGCTATGTAACTTTCTAGTGTGATTCCTCTTGATAAGCTCTGTAACTTTCTAGTTTGATTCCTCTTGATAAGCTCTGTAACTTTCTAGTTTGATGCCTCTTGATAAGCTCTGTAACTTTCTAGTTTGATGCCTCTTGATAAGCTCTGTAACTTTCTAGTTTGATGCCTCTTGATAAGCTCTGTAACTTTCTAGTGTGATGCCTCTTGATAAACTCTGTAACTTTCTAGTTTGATGTCTCTTGATAAGCTCTGTAACTTTCTAGTTTGATGTCTCTTGATAAGCTCTGTAACTTTCTAGTTTGATGTCTCTTGATAAGCTCTGTAACTTTCTAGTTTGATGCCTCTTGATAAGCTCTGTAACTTTCTAGTTTGATGTCTCTTGATAAGCTCTGTAACTTTCTAGTGTGATGCCTCTTGATAAGCTCTGTAACTTTCTAGTTTGATGTCTCTTGATAAGCTCTGTAACTTTCTAGTGTGATGCCTCTTGATAAGCTATGTAACTTTCTAGTTTGATGCCTCTTGATAAGCTCTGTAACTTTCTAGTTTGATGTCTCTTGATAAGCTCTGTAACTTTCTAGTGTGATGCCTCTTGATAAGCTCTGTAACTTTCTAGTGTGATGCCTCTTGATAAGCTCTGTATCTTTCTAGTTTGATGCCTCTTGATAAGCTCTGTAACTTTCTAGTTTGATGTCTCTTGATAAGCTCTGTAACTTTCTAGTTTGATGCCTCTTGATAAGCTCTGTAACTTTCTAGTGTGATGCCTCTTGATAAACTCTGTAACTTTCTAGTTTGATGTCTCTTGATAAGCTCTGTAACTTTCTAGTTTGATGCCTCTTGATAAGCTCTGTAACTTTCTAGTTTGATGTCTCTTGATAAGCTCTGTAACTTTCTAGTGTGATGCCTCTTGATAAGCTCTGTAACTTTCTAGTTTGATGTCTCTTGATAAGCTCTGTAACTTTCTAGTGTGATGCCTCTTGATAAGCTCTGTAACTTTCTAGTTTGATGTCTCTTGATAAGCTCTGTAACTTTCTAGTGTGATGCCTCTTGATAAACTCTGTAACTTTCTAGTTTGATGCCTCTTGATAAGCTCTGTAACTTTCTAGTTTGATGTCTCTTGATAAGCTCTGTAACTTTCTAGTTTGATGTCTCTTGATAAGCTCTGTAACTTTCTAGTTTGATGCCTCTTGATAAGCTCTGTAACTTTCTAGTTTGATGCCTCTTGATAAGCTCTGTAACTTTCTAGTTTGATGCCTCTTGATAAGCTCTGTAACTTTCTAGTTTGATGCCTCTTGATAAGCTCTGTAACTTTCTAGTTTGATGCCTCTTGATAAGCTCTGTAACTTTCTAGTTTGATGTCTCTTGATAAGCTCTGTAACTTTCTAGTGTGATGCCTCTTGATAAGCTCTGTAACTTTCTAGTTTGATGTCTCTTGATAAGCTCTGTAACTTTCTAGTGTGATGCCTCTTGATAAGCTCTGTAACTTTCTAGTTTGATGCCTCTTGATAAGCTCTGTAACTTTCTAGTTTGATGTCTCTTGATAAGCTCTGTAACTTTCTAGTGTGATGCCTCTTGATAAGCTCTGTAACTTTCTAGTGTGATGCCTCTTGATAAGCTCTGTAACTTTCTAGTTTGATGCCTCTTGATAAGCTCTGTAACTTTCTAGTGTGATGCCTCTTGATAAGCTCTGTAACTTTCTAGTTTGATGCCTCTTGATAAGCTATGTAACTTTCTAGTGTGATTCCTCTTGATAAGCTCTGTAACTTTCTAGTTTGATGTCTCTTGATAAGCTCTGTAACTTTCTAGTTTGATGCCTCTTGATAAGCTATGTAACTTTCTAGTGTGATTCCTCTTGATAAGCTCTGTAACTTTCTAGTTTGATTCCTCTTGATAAGCTCTGTAACTTTCTAGTTTGATGCCTCTTGATAAGCTCTGTAACTTTCTAGTTTGATGCCTCTTGATAAGCTCTGTAACTTTCTAGTTTGATGTCTCTTGATAAGCTCTGTAACTTTCTAGTGTGATGCCTCTTGATAAGCTCTGTAACTTTCTAGTGTGATGCCTCTTGATAAGCTCTGTAACTTTCTAGTTTGATGCCTCTTGATAAGCTCTGTAACTTTCTAGTTTGATGCCTCTTGATAAGCTCTGTAACTTTCTAGTGTGATGCCTCTTGATAAACTCTGTAACTTTCTAGTTTGATGTCTCTTGATAAGCTCTGTAACTTTCTAGTGTGATGCCTCTTGATAAACTCTGTAACTTTCTAGTTTGATGTCTCTTGATAAGCTCTGTAACTTTCTAGTGTGATGCCTCTTGATAAGCTCTGTAACTTTCTAGTGTGATGCCTCTTGATAAGCTCTGTAACTTTCTAGTTTGATGCCTCTTGATAAGCTATGTAACTTTCTAGTTTGATGTCTCTTGATAAGCTCTGTAACTTTCTAGTGTGATGCCTCTTGATAAGCTCTGTAACTTTCTAGTTTGATGTCTCTTGATAAGCTCTGTAACTTTCTAGTGTGATGCCTCTTGATAAACTCTGTAACTTTCTAGTTTGATGCCTCTTGATAAGCTCTGTAACTTTCTAGTTTGATGTCTCTTGATAAGCTCTGTAACTTTCTAGTTTGATGTCTCTTGATAAGCTCTGTAACTTTCTAGTTTGATGCCTCTTGATAAGCTCTGTAACTTTCTAGTTTGATGTCTCTTGATAAGCTCTGTAACTTTCTAGTGTGATGCCTCTTGATAAGCTCTGTAACTTTCTAGTTTGATGTCTCTTGATAAGCTCTGTAACTTTCTAGTGTGATGCCTCTTGATAAGCTATGTAACTTTCTAGTTTGATGCCTCTTGATAAGCTCTGTAACTTTCTAGTTTGATGCCTCTTGATAAGCTCTGTAACTTTCTAGTGTGATGCCTCTTGATAAGCTCTGTAACTTTCTAGTTTGATGCCTCTTGATAAGCTATGTAACTTTCTAGTGTGATTCCTCTTGATAAGCTCTGTAACTTTCTAGTTTGATTCCTCTTGATAAGCTCTGTAACTTTCTAGTTTGATGCCTCTTGATAAGCTCTGTAACTTTCTAGTTTGATGCCTCTTGATAAGCTCTGTAACTTTCTAGTTTGATGCCTCTTGATAAGCTCTGTAACTTTCTAGTGTGATGCCTCTTGATAAACTCTGTAACTTTCTAGTTTGATGTCTCTTGATAAGCTCTGTAACTTTCTAGTTTGATGTCTCTTGATAAGCTCTGTAACTTTCTAGTTTGATGTCTCTTGATAAGCTCTGTAACTTTCTAGTTTGATGCCTCTTGATAAGCTCTGTAACTTTCTAGTTTGATGTCTCTTGATAAGCTCTGTAACTTTCTAGTGTGATGCCTCTTGATAAGCTCTGTAACTTTCTAGTTTGATGTCTCTTGATAAGCTCTGTAACTTTCTAGTGTGATGCCTCTTGATAAGCTATGTAACTTTCTAGTTTGATGCCTCTTGATAAGCTCTGTAACTTTCTAGTTTGATGTCTCTTGATAAGCTCTGTAACTTTCTAGTGTGATGCCTCTTGATAAGCTCTGTAACTTTCTAGTGTGATGCCTCTTGATAAGCTCTGTAACTTTCTAGTTTGATGCCTCTTGATAAGCTCTGTAACTTTCTAGTTTGATGTCTCTTGATAAGCTCTGTAACTTTCTAGTTTGATGCCTCTTGATAAGCTCTGTAACTTTCTAGTGTGATGCCTCTTGATAAACTCTGTAACTTTCTAGTTTGATGTCTCTTGATAAGCTCTGTAACTTTCTAGTTTGATGCCTCTTGATAAGCTCTGTAACTTTCTAGTGTGATGCCTCTTGATAAGCTCTGTAACTTTCTAGTTTGATGTCTCTTGATAAGCTCTGTAACTTTCTAGTGTGATGCCTCTTGATAAGCTCTGTAACTTTCTAGTTTGATGTCTCTTGATAAGCTCTGTAACTTTCTAGTGTGATGCCTCTTGATAAGCTCTGTAACTTTCTAGTGTGATGCCTCTTGATAAGCTGTGTAACTTTCTAGTGTGATGTCTCTTGATAAGCTCTGTAACTTTCTAGTTTGATGCCTCTTGATAAGCTCTGTAACTTTCTAGTTTGATGTCTCTTGATAAGCTCTGTAACTTTCTAGTGTGATGCCTCTTGATAAGCTCTGTAACTTTCTAGTGTGATGCCTCTTGATAAGCTCTGTAACTTTCTAGTGTGATGTCTCTTGATAAGCTCTGTAACTTTCTAGTTTGATGTCTCTTGATAAGCTCTGTAACTTTCTAGTGTGATGCCTCTTGATAAGCTCTGTAACTTTCTAGTTTGATGTCTCTTGATAAGCTCTGTAACTTTCTAGTGTGATGCCTCTTGATAAGCTCTGTAACTTTCTAGTGTGATGCCTCTTGATAAGCTCTGTAACTTTCTAGTGTGATGCCTCTTGATACGCTCTGTAACTTTCTAGTGTGATGCCTCTTGATAAGCTCTGTAACTTTCTAGTTTGATGTCTCTTGATAAGCTCTGTAACTTTCTAGTTTGATGCCTCTTGATAAGCTCTGTAACTTTCTAGTGTGATGCCTCTTGATAAGCTCTGTAACTTTCTAGTTTGATGCCTCTTGATAAGCTATGTAACTTTCTAGTGTGATTCCTCTTGATAAGCTCTGTAACTTTCTAGTTTGATTCCTCTTGATAAGCTCTGTAACTTTCTAGTTTGATGCCTCTTGATAAGCTCTGTAACTTTCTAGTTTGATGCCTCTTGATAAGCTCTGTAACTTTCTAGTTTGATGCCTCTTGATAAGCTCTGTAACTTTCTAGTTTGATGCCTCTTGATAAGCTCTGTGACTTTCTAGTTTGATGTCTCTTGATAAGCTCTGTAACTTTCTAGTGTGATGCCTCTTGATAAGCTCTGTAACTTTCTAGTTTGATGTCTCTTGATAAGCTCTATAACTTTCTAGTGTGATGCCTCTTGATAAGCTCTGTAACTTTCTAGTGTGATGCCTCTTGATAAGCTCTGTAACTTTCTAGTGTGATGCCTCTTGATACGCTCTGTAACTTTCTAGTGTGATGCCTCTTGATAAGCTCTGTAACTTTCTAGTTTGATGTCTCTTGATAAGCTCTGTAACTTTCTAGTTTGATGCCTCTTGATAAGCTCTGTAACTTTCTAGTGTGATGCCTCTTGATAAGCTCTGTAACTTTCTAGTTTGATGCCTCTTGATAAGCTATGTAACTTTCTAGTGTGATTCCTCTTGATAAGCTCTGTAACTTTCTAGTTTGATTCCTCTTGATAAGCTCTGTAACTTTCTAGTTTGATGCCTCTTGATAAGCTCTGTAACTTTCTAGTTTGATGCCTCTTGATAAGCTCTGTAACTTTCTAGTTTGATGCCTCTTGATAAGCTCTGTAACTTTCTAGTTTGATGCCTCTTGATAAGCTCTGTAACTTTCTAGTTTGATGTCTCTTGATAAGCTCTGTAACTTTCTAGTTTGATGTCTCTTGATAAGCTCTGTAACTTTCTAGTGTGATGCCTCTTGATAAGCTCTGTAACTTTCTAGTTTGATGTCTCTTGATAAGCTCTGTAACTTTCTAGTGTGATGCCTCTTGATAAACTCTGTAACTTTCTAGTTTGATGCCTCTTGATAAGCTCTGTAACTTTCTAGTTTGATGTCTCTTGATAAGCTCTGTAACTTTCTAGTTTGATGTCTCTTGATAAGCTCTGTAACTTTCTAGTTTGATGCCTCTTGATAAGCTCTGTAACTTTCTAGTTTGATGTCTCTTGATAAGCTCTGTAACTTTCTAGTGTGATGCCTCTTGATAAGCTCTGTAACTTTCTAGTTTGATGTCTCTTGATAAGCTCTGTAACTTTCTAGTGTGATGCCTCTTGATAAGCTATGTAACTTTCTAGTTTGATGCCTCTTGATAAGCTCTGTAACTTTCTAGTTTGATGTCTCTTGATAAGCTCTGTAACTTTCTAGTGTGATGCCTCTTGATAAGCTCTGTAACTTTCTAGTGTGATGCCTCTTGATAAGCTCTGTAACTTTCTAGTTTGATGCCTCTTGATAAGCTCTGTAACTTTCTAGTGTGATGCCTCTTGATAAGCTCTGTAACTTTCTAGTTTGATGCCTCTTGATAAGCTATGTAACTTTCTAGTGTGATTCCTCTTGATAAGCTCTGTAACTTTCTAGTTTGATTCCTCTTGATAAGCTCTGTAACTTTCTAGTTTGATGCCTCTTGATAAGCTCTGTAACTTTCTAGTTTGATGCCTCTTGATAAGCTCTGTAACTTTCTAGTTTGATGCCTCTTGATAAGCTCTGTAACTTTCTAGTGTGATGCCTCTTGATAAACTCTGTAACTTTCTAGTTTGATGTCTCTTGATAAGCTCTGTAACTTTCTAGTTTGATGTCTCTTGATAAGCTCTGTAACTTTCTAGTTTGATGTCTCTTGATAAGCTCTGTAACTTTCTAGTTTGATGCCTCTTGATAAGCTCTGTAACTTTCTAGTTTGATGTCTCTTGATAAGCTCTGTAACTTTCTAGTGTGATGCCTCTTGATAAGCTCTGTAACTTTCTAGTTTGATGTCTCTTGATAAGCTCTGTAACTTTCTAGTGTGATGCCTCTTGATAAGCTATGTAACTTTCTAGTTTGATGCCTCTTGATAAGCTCTGTAACTTTCTAGTTTGATGTCTCTTGATAAGCTCTGTAACTTTCTAGTGTGATGCCTCTTGATAAGCTCTGTAACTTTCTAGTGTGATGCCTCTTGATAAGCTCTGTAACTTTCTAGTTTGATGCCTCTTGATAAGCTCTGTAACTTTCTAGTTTGATGTCTCTTGATAAGCTCTGTAACTTTCTAGTTTGATGCCTCTTGATAAGCTCTGTAACTTTCTAGTGTGATGCCTCTTGATAAACTCTGTAACTTTCTAGTTTGATGTCTCTTGATAAGCTCTGTAACTTTCTAGTTTGATGCCTCTTGATAAGCTCTGTAACTTTCTAGTGTGATGCCTCTTGATAAGCTCTGTAACTTTCTAGTTTGATGTCTCTTGATAAGCTCTGTAACTTTCTAGTGTGATGCCTCTTGATAAGCTCTGTAACTTTCTAGTTTGATGTCTCTTGATAAGCTCTGTAACTTTCTAGTGTGATGCCTCTTGATAAGCTCTGTAACTTTCTAGTGTGATGCCTCTTGATAAGCTCTGTAACTTTCTAGTGTGATGTCTCTTGATAAGCTCTGTAACTTTCTAGTTTGATGCCTCTTGATAAGCTCTGTAACTTTCTAGTTTGATGTCTCTTGATAAGCTCTGTAACTTTCTAGTGTGATGCCTCTTGATAAGCTCTGTAACTTTCTAGTGTGATGCCTCTTGATAAGCTCTGTAACTTTCTAGTTTGATGTCTCTTGATAAGCTCTGTAACTTTCTAGTGTGATGCCTCTTGATAAGCTCTGTAACTTTCTAGTTTGATGTCTCTTGATAAGCTCTGTAACTTTCTAGTGTGATGCCTCTTGATAAGCTCTGTAACTTTCTAGTGTGATGTCTCTTGATAAGCTCTGTAACTTTCTAGTGTGATGCCTCTTGATAAGCTCTGTAACTTTCTAGTGTGATGCCTCTTGATAAGCTCTGTAACTTTCTAGTGTGATGCCTCTTGATAAGCTCTGTAACTTTCTAGTGTGATGCCTCTTGATAAGCTCTGTAACTTTCTAGTTTGATGCCTCTTGATAAGCTATGTAACTTTCTAGTGTGATTCCTCTTGATAAGCTCTGTAACTTTCTAGTTTGATTCCTCTTGATAAGCTCTGTAACTTTCTAGTTTGATGCCTCTTGATAAGCTCTGTAACTTTCTAGTTTGATGCCTCTTGATAAGCTCTGTAACTTTCTAGTTTGATGCCTCTTGATAAGCTCTGTAACTTTCTAGTTTGATGCCTCTTGATAAGCTCTGTAACTTTCTAGTTTGATGTCTCTTGATAAGCTCTGTAACTTTCTAGTGTGATGCCTCTTGATAAGCTCTGTAACTTTCTAGTGTGATGCCTCTTGATAAGCTCTGTAACTTTCTAGTTTGATGCCTCTTGATCAGCTCTGTAACTTTCTAGTTTGATGTCTCTTGATAAGCTCTGTAACTTTCTAGTGTGATGCCTCTTGATAAGCTCTGTAACTTTCTAGTGTGATGCCTCTTGATAAGCTCTGTAACTTTCTAGTGTGATGCCTCTTGATACGCTCTGTAACTTTCTAGTGTGATGCCTCTTGATAAGCTCTGTAACTTTCTAGTTTGATGTCTCTTGATAAGCTCTGTAACTTTCTAGTTTGATGCCTCTTGATAAGCTCTGTAACTTTCTAGTGTGATGCCTCTTGATAAGCTCTGTAACTTTCTAGTGTGATGCCTCTTGATACGCTCTGTAACTTTCTAGTGTGATGCCTCTTGATAAGCTCTGTAACTTTCTAGTTTGATGTCTCTTGATAAGCTCTGTAATTTTCTAGTTTGATTCCTCTTGATAAGCTCTGTAACTTTCTAGTTTGATGCCTCTTGATAAGCTCTGTAACTTTCTAGTTTGATGCCTCTTGATAAGCTCTGTAACTTTCTAGTTTGATGCCTCTTGATAAGCTCTGTAACTTTCTAGTTTGATGCCTCTTGATAAGCTCTGTAACTTTCTAGTGTGATGCCTCTTGATAAGCTCTGTAACTTTCTAGTTTGATGCCTCTTGATAAGCTCTGTAACTTTCTAGTTTGATGTCTCTTGATAAGCTCTGTAACTTTCTAGTTTGATGCCTCTTGATAAGCTCTGTAACTTTCTAGTTTGATGTCTCTTGATAAGCTCTGTAACTTTCTAGTTTGATGCCTCTTGATAAGCTCTGTAACTTTCTAGTGTGATGCCTCTTGATAAGCTCTGTAACTTTCTAGTTTGATGCCTCTTGATAAGCTCTGTAACTTTCTAGTTTGATGTCCCTTGATAAGCTCTGTAACTTTCTAGTTTGATGCCTCTTGATAAGCTCTGTAACTTTCTAGTTTGATGCCTCTTGATAAACTATAACTATCCAGCATTTTGCCTCTTGGGAGATTCTGTAACTATATAATGTTACTTTGTGACTTTAGCGTCCGGTCTTTTGGCAGCATCTGCAAGTAACTAAAATATTGTCTCTTGAGAAACTCTGTAACCATTAAGTGTGTTGCCTTCTCGTAAAGATATAAAGCATTTTCTGAACTGTCTCTTGTATTCATCTCCATATCTTCTGCCATTCCTAAGAAAAAAAACTACCAATGGATGATATATCCAAAATATTTAAGGAATCGTATCACCACCTGTGCAAAGGAGCCCCTAGAGGGGTATGCTGGGATTGCCGTGTTTTATGTATACAGTGTAAAACAACTATATAGGCTCATGTTCAGTGGCTTAACCATGTTGGCCATTGTAGTCTTCTATGTGTAGGGTATATCAGATTTGTATTATAGCCATGTCCAGTGGTCAGACCATGTTGGCCATTGTAGTGCTCTATGTGTAGTGTATATCAGATTTGTATTATAGTCTTGTCCAGTGGTCGAACCATGTTGGCCATTGTAGTGCTCTATGTGTAGTGTATATCAGATTTGTATTATAGTCTTGTCCAGTGGTCGGACCTTGTTAGCCATTGTAGTGCTCTATATGTAGTATATATCAGATTTGTATTATAGTCATGTCCAGTGGACAGACTATGTTGGCCATTGTATTGCTCTATGTGTAGTGTATATCAGATTTGTATTATAGTCATGTCCAGTGGTCGGACTATGTTGGCCATTGTAGTTCTCTATGTGTAGTATATATCAGATTTGTATTATAGTCATTTTTAGTGGTTGGGTTATGTTGTGGGTTGTAGTGTTCTATGTATGCCGTATAGTAGAATTGTATTATGTTCCCATCTATCAGTTGGGGGCTGTAATGTTCTATGTTCAGATATAGTACAGATGTATTATAGTCATGTCCAGTGGTCACGTCATGTCATTGCCCTCATTTTTTTGATCATTTGCCACAAGCATTAATCTATGAGGAGCCATGAGCTGCTTTTAGTAACCCGGCCTTTATTCTTCATAGCCAGGAGAACATAAACACATAATTCCTCGCTTGTTTAATAATCCATAATACAAGCCTGAAATAAAAGGTGCCAATGACTCGCAAAAACCTACCCTGCGTCTTCCAACAAAGATATTATATTTTTCTCATCAATCTTAGTGGCCTTCACTATACTTTCCAATGCCGCAGGTATCATTAAAATCCATATATGTCATTGTGTTGTAAAAATTATTTAATACTTTTTTGCAGAAATCTCTTTTAAGTGAAAGTCACGGATAGATTTCCTGTCGTCGGCTCACAGGAATACTCATCTCTGCTCGTCTAATGAAAACTGTCAGTCTTACATCCATAGCACATTATTACTAATGCAGGAGCGCTAGACAAATCTCTCTTTAAGTGGCTGATTTTCTATGTAATTACAGGTACAAGCAGATTGTAAAATCCTCCCGTACTGTACAGATCAAAGCAAAGTCCGGAGTATTTTCCCTGGATGTTATCCCATAGCAATGGACCTTAGGTAATAATGGTAATACAGGGCGCGAAGAAAGTGAGCGGCAAAATATCAGATGACTCATATAGAAATAGATTGATGACTGTGCCCCCCCAATCCCCGGGAATATTAGTATGGAAAAGTTCAACTATAGATTTATTATAAGTTATATCCCAAAAAGACGGTCAGTGGTCACCAATCTACAACGTCCAGCAGGTACAGGAGGAACAGCATAAAGTAAGGGCTCTGCTTTACCCCTGCGTACAGAGCCCCATCATGTCTGTCTGACTGTCTATATCTATCTGTCAATCTATCCTATTTATTTCATATCTATCTCATATCTATCCATCTTGCCATACATCCATTCATCACATACCTATCTATCCAGCCATCAACCCATTACATGTCTATTTATCCATCCATCCATCACATATACATCCAACCATCTATGCATCCATCCATCACATAGCCATGCATCCACCCATCCTTTCATCTATCCATCCATCCATCCATCCATCCATCACATATACATCCAACCATCTATGCATCCATCCATCACATAGCCATGCATCCACCCATCCTTTCATCTATCCATCCATCCATCCATCCATTCATTCATCCATCAATCACATAGCCATGCACCCATCCATCCATCCATTTAGCCATTCATCCATCCATTCCATTCATTCATCCATCAATCACCTAGCCATGCACCCATCCATCCATCCATTTAGCCATTCATCCGTTCATTCATTCATTCATTCATCCGTCCATCACATAGCCATGCACCCATCCATCCATCCATTTAGCCATTGATCAATCCATCCATCCATCCATCCATCCATTTAGCCATTCATCCATCCATTCCATTCATTCATTCATTCATCCATCAATCACATAGCCATGCACCCATCCATCCATCCATCCATCTATCCATCCATGCATTCATTAATTAATCCATCACATAGCGAAGCACCCATCCATCTATCTACCACATAGCCATTCATCCATCCATCTATCCATCCATGCATCCCTCCATCCATCCATCCATCCATCACATAGCCATGCACCCATCCATCCATTTAGCCATTCCTCCTTTCATTCCATTCATTCATTCATCCATCAATCACATAGCCATGCACCCATCCATCCATCCATCCATCCATCCATTTAGCCATTCATCCATCCATTCCATTCATTCATTCATCCATCAATCTCATAGCCATGCATCCATCCATCCATTTAGCCATTCATCCGTTCATTCATTCATTCATTCATTCATCCGTCTATCACATAGCCATGCACCCATCCATCCATCCATCCATCCATCCATTTAGCCATTCATCCATCCATCTATCCATCCATCCATCCATCCATCCATCACATAGCCATGCACCCATCCATCCATTTAGCCATTCATCCTTTCATTCCATTCATTCATTCATTCATTCATCCATCAATCACAGAGCCATGCACCCATCCATCCATCCATTTAGCCATTCATCCATCCATTCCATTCATTCATTCATCCATCAATCACATAGCCATGCACCCATCCATCCATTTAGCCATTCATCCGTTCGTTCGTTCATTCATTCATTCATTCATCCGTCCATCACATAGCCATGCACCCATCCATCCATCCATCCATTTAGGCATTCATCCATCCATCTATCTATCCATCTATGCATTCATTAATTAATCCATCACATAGCCAAGCACCCATCCATCTATCTACCACATAGCCATTCATCCATCCATCTATCCATCCATCCATCCATCCATCACATAGCCATGCACCCATCCATCCATTTAGCCATTCATCCTTTCATTCCATTCATTCATTCATCCATCAATCACATAGCCATGCACCCATCCATCCATCCATCCATCCATTTAGCCATTCATCCATCCATTCCATTCATTCATTCATCCATCAATCACATAGCCATGCACCCATCCATCCATCCATCCATCCATCCATTTAGCCATTCATCCATCCATTCCATTCATTCATTCATCCATCAATCACATAGCCATGCACCCATCCATCCATTTAGCCATTCATCCGTTCATTCATTCATTCATCATTCCATCACATAGCCATGCACCCATCCATCCATTTAGCCATTCATCCATCCATCTATCCATCCATGCATTCATTAATTAATCCATCACATAGCCAAGTACCCATCCATCTATCTACCACATAACCATTCATCCATCCATCCATCCATCCATCCATCTATTCATTCATCCATCCATCCATCACATAGCCATGCACCCATCCATCCATCCATCCATCCATCCATCCATTAATTCATCCATCCATTACATAGCCTTGCACCCGTCCATCCATCTACCGCATAGCCAGTCATCCATCCATCTATCCATCCATCCATCCAATCATTAATCCATCACATAGCCATGCACCTATCCATCTATTTACCACATAGCCATCTATCCATCCATCCATCCATTCATTAATCCATCACATAGCCATGCACCTATCCATCTATTTACCACATAGCCATCCATCCATCCATCCAAGCTTTATTGGCAAGGACCAAATAACAATTAGCATTACCAAAGCAAGTGGTGAGTAGGGAATGGGGGAATAAGGATTCTGGGATGAGAAAAAGGCACTATGAGAATGAGAGTAGGAGTAGGAGCACCTCTAGGGTTGTTCATAGTGAATCACATGTATATAGCGTACACTCACATCTTGTGCTGCTATGTCCACTGTGTTTTTCTCTTCGCCCATCAGACATTATATATTTTATGCTTCCCCACATTATCCTCCATGGAGTTGAAGTCTGGGAAGAGGTCACAAAGTTTCAAGAAGTGAGAGTCCAGGTCATTCAGACACGTGCCTGCCGAAGTGAGCTGGGCAGATTCATCCTACACTGAGCACTCCTCTAGAGGGCGCTGTCATCCCGGGCTCACCTACATAGAAGCAGTCTGAGCTCCCATCACCATAAAGTCCTGCTACATTTAGGTGGTCCACACGAACCAGGATCCCTCCAACAGCTCACCCAAACCCAACCCGAATGAAACACCAATCACAGCAGCCTGACAAAGGCCAGACTCAGGAAGATGTAGACGAGGGCCAGAGGAGATATGTCAGTGACTGGAGGACCGATATCAACACCTCACAGAGACTGACTACAGAGAGACTACAGACAGGACCCATATCTGTAAAAACTCCCGGACCCCAGAGACCGCAGAACCCTGAGCTGCAATAGACTCAGTGCCCACAGTCCGGCCATCATATTCGGTCAACATAGGCAGAGCTACAAGCCCCGGGGAGGACAGACTGTGCCCCCACTGTGACCTGGAGGATGAAACCCCTCTCCTGCTACACTGCACCAAACACTCAGCAGTATACTACTCAGCCCAATTTTAGCTCCACGGAGGAGGAAGAAAAAACATATATCCTGCTGGGGGAGAAGAGAGCGTGGGGGAGAAAGCAGTGTGGTATTGTGACTCTCCAGGGATGCTGATCCTGTTCAGGGACGCCACAAGACTTGTTCAATATGGCAAACAGGTATGTCAGTTTTTATTTGTCGTGACGCCACTCACGGCTTGCGGTCAGGGAAGTGAATGACCGCCGTTGCAGGCTGCACGAGCGTCTGGGGTTGAGGAGGTCTGCAGCCAGATGATGTAGCCTCCCGTGAGTGAGGCAGGCCCCAGAGGCTCGGGTGAGCAGGATAGCGGGTTCCGGAATAACACAGGCTGAGTCCAAAAGTCTTTTAACTGGTTTTTACTCACTCAGATGTTGCGGTGAGCTGACCCGGGCGTTGCTGTGATGAACCAGGTAGGACCAGGGCACCTTCGGGCCAGTCTGAAAGTAACCAATTAGCTCGCCTATCTAGCACTTCTGTGTTCGGATAACCCCCTGACATGGAGTACAATGGGGGTCTATCCAGGGAGTCGCAGCTGCCTTTTCTCTCCTGTGTTCGGCCCGTTTGCCGGCAGTGTGGACCAAGTGAGATGGCTCCAGGCTCTGTCCCCTTATGGGTCCTTGCGTTGCTGCTGAGGCTTGGACTCTGTGAGGTTGGTGAGGTACATGTAGTTCCCCTCACCGGCAGGTTTAGCAGGTAGTTAAACTGGAGTCTGCTCTAGGGACCTGTTCCCCGTACATGCCTAGTCACCAGGAACACCTACTCTGTTTTACCAGGTGACCATTCTCCCCCACTAACGGTTACTACCCCGTGCAGGGTCTGACTAGTGGCAGCGCCTGTATCCGACCCGCAACCGCCGCGCACCACTACCAGACTGGCTCTCCTCTCTTCCTGACAACCTCTGCACTCTAGCTCCCAGCCCCTCCGCTCCACCTCTTGATAAGATTTGAAGGCTAGCCACCCCCCGGAGACTGCCCAAGGGTCCCATCTACTAGTGTGGGAGAACTGGTTGCTGTGTGTCTGTGCATACACACCTCATTCTGGCCCTTAGGATTACCTGGAAGTACTGTCCCAGCATGGGTGCAGTACTCAGTGGCGCCTGACCGGGTCAGGGGCGCCACAGTATGAGAGCGCGGGGGAGGTAGCAGTCCAGTATGTGAGTGCGGGGGAGATAGCCTTGCTGTATGTGAGCGCAGGAGAGGTAGCAGAGCGGTGTGAGAGCGCAGAGGAGGTAGCAGCGAGGTGTCTGAGTGCGGGGGAGATAGCAGCGCAGTGTGTGAGAGCATCATTAGCATTGTCAGACTGGGGTGACAGGGGCCTTCAGTAACATTGACTCTGGGGGCCACTGATCAACTACATGCAAATATTACAGTCACACATTTACCTCTGCTTCTATATAATAATATACTGGGTAGTTTGTAAAATGACTGATGAGAGGCTTCCTTTGTCTGTTAATAATGAAACAAGTGTATTGTGCCAACGACTAACCATGTTTGGGGGGAAAGTGACATATTACTACGGAGGGACCCACCAGAGGATTCTCCTGCTCTCCTGTAGGCCAGTACGAGCCTGAGCGCATGCTATAGGCTGCAATAAAGACAACTATGATATGCCATATACGTCCATAGCCCCCTCCCTGGATATGCCCCATCCATCCTTCCTACAGTCCCTACCCATCATCCGCACAGGCCCTATCCCTATTCCTTATTATACATTTGCTTTAGCAAAACTAATGTTTATTATTTGGTCCTGACAATAAAGCTTCATTGAATTGAATTGAGTTCCACACTGCTAGTATGTGGTGTATGGTAGAAGGCCCTCTCCATCCATCCATCCATCCATCCATGCATCCATCCATCCATCCATCCATCCAGCCATTAATCCAGCCATCCATCCATGTGTATTATCTATCTATCTATCTATCTATCTATCCCTCTATCTATCTATCTATCTATCTATCTATCCATTCTTCAGTCTGTCTGACCACCTTCATCGGCCATGTGATGGCGCACAGGTATATACCGTCCCTTTACCTCACACTCACATCACCCCCTAATAATGAATTTGCAGTCTCGTCTCTGCTACATCTCCCCTCTCGGCACAACATGGCAGATGAGCCGCTTTGCCGCCGTCCCCTGGGAATGAGGAGCGGTGCTAGAAGGCTCGATGTATCAGTGCGGCCCTGACACACGCGGCTGGCTGAGACCCCGCTACCCCCGTCAGGTGCGCCCGCTCACGCAGGGGTTAAGCAGTGCTCCCTTCAGCCGCTGTGTTTCACGTCGCAGATCCCAATGTTATTTTTTGCATGTCTAATTAGGGGACGGAACAGATGGTAATATGTTTGCAGTTTTCTGTCCATTAATATGACCTACTCTGCCAAAGGATTGTTCACTATATCAAGGATATTTTATAGCTGCGTTTGTACACTACTCGCATTTATTCCAAATAATGAACCTCGGCAAATGTGTTCTACGATTCCGCACATTATCCTACCCGTCATAAATTTACCGAATCGGTAACGCCGTGAAATAATAAGATGGCAGGCTATTTATTGCTCATTTATTGCCGGTAGTAAAAAGGCTGCAGCGTGCGATGGTGTTTGCTATAATACCGACGACTTCTGCTATTTTTAAATCCACAAAGTGGTTAATTGATGAAATTACCAACACTAAATATGCAGAGCGCCCATTATTCCTCCGCGTTTTTTAGGTCAGTCGGCAATGACTATTCATACAGCGAGGCCTGTGGAAAAGCAGAGGGAAAAAACAACGTAGACAGTGACACATCGTATCAAAAATATCTAATTTTATTGTTCCATGTTTTATACTTTCCGCCATTCTCAGATTCTGCAGGTGGCTGCAACAAGAAAACACAAAATAGCGAGCGACGCGGCGAGGATCATTGTACTCAACATGAATCTGGAAGGGATCCCAGACCACGACTTTCTCCGTGTTTCTGTCTTTAAATAACTGGGAAGTAATCGGCGGACATGATTCTTCTCAAAGACCGAGACAATGGAGGGAAAAAATAGCAAAGAAGAAAAGAAAAACATTCACACCTTTCTGATTTATCCGATGGTCACTGGGGGAAGGAGGAAAAATAATGAGAAGAGCGAAAAGTTACCAAACTATTATCTATAATACACTAGAGAGTAAAATTAGAGAACAACACACAATTTCCTAGATGTTGCGGTCATTGTGTCGTCCTATGATTATATCCTAACATGAGGAAATTCGCAGGATTTTCTGCTTATTTCATAAATAGATTTTTGTAAAGCAAATAATAAAAATGTAAATAAGATAAATGTAAAGGACACGAATCACACAGTTAGAGAACACTTTCAGATACCTGCAAGTTATTGGTGTTAATCTGACGCCTGGTGCTAATTTCCTAAATTATCTGACAAACCCTATGTAACTGGCTCCTAACTTTCCACTTTGCACTGACTTTGCTGTTCCAAAGTGACTGAAACCCTCCGGCAGCAGGTTGTCCAGATGAAGGCCAATGGGGTGACCCTATCAGCCATAGCAAGAGAAGTTGGTTGTTCCAAGTCTGTGATTTTGAGAATATTGCAACTTTACAAAATCACAAACTTTTTCAAGTCCCCAAAGAAGGCTGGTTGCCCTTGCAAGAGAAAACTTGATAATGCAGAGAATTTCTATGGGTAATTGTTTCCACACTGCAGCTGGAATTGCTCGCCAGTTCAGCACTGAACACGGTACATATCTGTTTCATCATACAGTGTCACGACGTGTAAGAGCATTTGGACTGAAAGCCAACTCTGCAGTGACCAAACCTCTCATTACCAGAAAGAATCACATGGCTAGACTCCCCTTTGGAGAGGAGCATGTTGTGTGGATAGAGGAGAAGTGGTCACAGTTCATTTCAGTGATGAAAATGTAATTTATTTGGGTCTGATGGGAAACATGTTCATCGACAAACTGGGGAAAGACTGAATCCAAAATGTGTTAAGAAGTCAGTGAAAGGTGGTGGAGGAAGCGTCATGGTTTGGGGAATGTTTCTTCAGCAGGAGTTGGACCTCTCATACTGGCAGAGTGAATGCAAGTGATCATACATAGTTCTCTAATTTTGATCTCTAGTGTATATCTATCTATCTATCTATCCCTCCCTCTATCTATCCATCTACTCTCCGAGAACGTCTGGGAGAGCGAAATAAAAGACCTCCAGGTGTCTCAAAAGAGTTAGCAAATCTTCCAAGCCTCACCAAAACAGCAAAAAACCTTGGAGAAATAAGTGTGTGACGCCCCTGGACTAGTCAGGTCATCACAGGGTACCGCATGCTCTTTCTATCTAGTGCAGGACTCAACCCCTCTTGGTTCTGGGTTCCTAACTTGCAGCACTGCCTCCATCAGCATCCATAATCTCGAGCACACCTCGCACCACACCGTCAGGCACACCAGAGGGCTGCTAAGCTGCAATAGGGCAGCCCATCTAGGGGTCAGGCAGGGAGGTGGGAGGTGACAAGAGAGTTCAGTGGTAGCCCTTGAGCTGTGAGGAGCTCGGGGAAGCTGGGAGTTGGAGCTCCCAGGGGAGAAGTAGATTTGGTTGCAGATGGTGGTCTGGACCCGGAGGAGTCGGAGACCCGGTCGCGGGATATTGGGACTGGGCGCCTGGCTTAGTCTAGGAGGACAGTCGGCAGCTGCAGTCCAATAGCTGGTCTGGGGCCGAAAGCACGTTGGGGTACTGGACCCTAGGTCGGGGAGAGGCTTCAAGCAACCCGGCAATTAACCTGCGGAGGACAGGGCCTTTAAGGACTGTGCCCACGAAGCTCATGTCGCGGGCGGAGGGGACGCGCTCACCACGCTCGGGTCCAGGGCTTCTGCTGCTGCTGCTCGGTGGCTCGAGCGGTGGACCGGACCCGGGGACTTGAGCAGCGCTCCTCACCCGTGAGGGGTAGTTTGTTTGGGGAGATTGTTCGTGACGCCACCCACGGGACGTGGTGATGATGGCACCACCGCTGCTGGTAACGGGGATCCCGGGAGAGATGGTAGGGTGCAGCTGAGATGTTGTCCCCTCCGTGGGTAGGGGTTGGTGATCCTGGGGCCCGGTGGTGAGACGGGGAGGCCGGATGGCTGGGGTGCAGGGACTGAGTGGCGCGGTGCCGGACGGCACTGGTGTACTCACTCAGACAATCACTGACAGAGTCGTAGGTAAACCAAAACGGCCGGATGGACAGGTCCCGCATCCGGCTGCAGTGTTGTTGTGCTCTCCCCGGACGGCTGATGGTGGCTGTCTTTCCCTGCACCTTTGAGAAACCATCCCACTCCTGTGGTTGCCCACCGGTAGTCCGCTCCCCGGCGTATAGGTGCCGTAGGAGCTCGTTTTGCCCGCAGGCGCTGGCCCTTGGATCTCTAGCCTGTGGTGGTGGCTGTATATCCTCTCTGGGTGGACGGTTGCCTTCAATCGGGACTTGGTAGTTGGGAAACCCCTGGGGTTCCTGTCACATTCGGATTTGACTATTGACGGCGGCTCCAAGCCTGGTCGGGGTACGATGGCCCTGCCTGTGTGCTTAGCTTCACTCCGTTCCCCGGTCCGGTACCGGCGGGCCGACACCCGACCCAGGTCCTTACGGCTCTGCGGAGTTCCACCAACTCCTGCAGACGGCCACCACCGTCTGCCAACCTTGCTGTCAGTGCCTGGGCTCCTACCCAGGCACACGCAGTTTGTGACCTCTCACTTTCACCTCCTGAACAAATCTGCTCCTTTTCCCACCTCCAGGCCTGTGAACTCCTCTGTGGGTGGGGCCAACTGCCTGACTCCGCCCCACCTGGTGTGGACATCAGACCATGGAGGGAGGCAACAAGGAGTTTTGGTTGGCTGGTGTAACTGCCTAGGGTGGGGGTGTGTGTGTTGGTATGTATGTGGCTATCTGGCTAGTCCAGGGCGTCACACTCAGAGATCGGGAGCACTAGCGCAACGAGGGGGATAGGGCTTTCCAAACAAGCGGCCCACTGAAATCCCAAGCGTGAGCTCCTGAGAGCAAGCTCCTTTACTACCCATAGTAAGGAGCGGGGCCCGGACAGCTTCAAGCTTACGGGCCATTTGCACAATTCTAAAATTCTGTGCACGGAGGCAGGCTCTGGACCATCACACAGTATTGCAGGGGACGGAACCCAGACGAGCTCCCACAAGAGGGCAGCGGCAACAAGAGACTTGGTTTACTACGTTGTCAGCGTCTGCTTTCCTTCTGAGTGAGTACCTGATCAGCCCCTGCTACCTGCGAGCCTGCGCTCCCCCTGCAATCCATCCCACCATCCAGAGTCCCGGGACCTTCCCCTACCCGTGGAGGGTAACATCATCTGGCTGCCCCACTCCATCACCCCAGGTACTCCCAACGGCAGTGGCAGTACTCCCTATTACCACACACCACAGGTGGCATCACGAACTATCTAATTCCCCTGTAAATAACCCCCCATCACATTTTAGAGTGACCCTGAGCCCCCGGGTCGCGAGACCCTTGAGCCACAAGTAGCGACACCCGAATCCGAGTGGTTCGACCGCTGCTGGGGTGGTACAAGTGATTCCATAAAGTTTCTTTATCTTCTTTATCTTTTTCTGGGGAAGTAAGATCTGTGGGATCTGAGGTGAGAAGGGAGAGGAAATATTAGTAAACGGGAGTGATTTTGAATATGGTGGTGGTGAAGGTAAAACACGTGTCTGTCTGCCTAGCTATCTATCTTTATCCGGTTGACTCTTTACTGAATGTTGCCAATGGGTGAATCACTTCTTTCATATACTAGATAAATCTATTTTTATTACGTGATTACGTGTAGTTACTAAGGGGAACTTTGCACGCTGCAACATCGCAAGCCGATGCTGCGATGTCGAGTGCGATAGTCCCCGCCCCCGTCACAGCAGCGATATCTTGTGATTGCTGGCGTAGCGAACATTATCGCTACGCCAGCTTCACATGCACTCACCTGTCCTGCGACGTCGCTCTGGCCGGCGACCCGCCTCCTTCATAAGGGGCTGGGTCGTGCGGCGTCACAGCGACGTCACACGGCAGGCGTCCAATAGCAGCGGAGGGGCGGAGATGAGCAGGATGTAAACATCCCGCCCACCTACGTCCTTCTGCATTGCAGTCGGGACGCAGGTAGGAGATGCTCCTCGCTCCTGCGGCTTCACACACAGCGATGTGTGCTACCGCAGGAACGAGGAACTACATCGTACCTGTCGCTGCACCGGCATTATGGAAATGTTGGACCCTACACCAATGATACGATAACGACGCTTTTGCGCTCGTTAATCGTATCAAAAAGGATTTGCACACTATGATATCGACTGCGACGCCGGATGTGCGTCACTTTCGATTTGACACCACCGACATCGCACCTGCGATGTCGTAGTGTGCAAAGCCCGCCTAACTGTTTTGTTCAGATCCCAAACGAGGATCCAGAATGCCAGACTTGTGACTTTTAGGATCGCTACTTCCAATAGGTGGCGCTGTGCTAGAGTTTGTCTCCTTTACTGGAGAGACAATTTGTATATTTCTTAGAGGGGCGTGGCAGCTATAAGTCCCCTTACTTGGCAGCCAGACTGGCTTGCAAAGTCTCCTTAAGGAGAATAGTGTTCCCCGGTGGTCCCCACATAGCTTTCTCATGAGCCAGATCAGACACCCCCCATACTTTGCACTGACGAGGGGCAAGCACCCCGAAACACCGTTCCCTGCAAATTGGGATTCTGATCTGGCTTATATATCCTGAGTCATATTGCAAAGGATTGTTAAAAATCCACTTGTGACTTTTAGGATCGCTACTTCCAATAGGTGGCGCTGTGCTAGAGTTTGTCTCCTTTACTGGAGAGACAATTTGAGACTTTGTCCTCTAAGAAACGTATGACTTATGGAGTGTTGATCACAGAACAAATAAAGCCGGTGCTAGGTGCTCATGGGTGTCCAGTGAGGACAGAAGAACATTTGAAGTCCAATAATGTGCTTGTAACAGAGGCTGTTTACTGCTTTGATGGTGGTAGTGGCCCATGTAACCCTTGGGTTCGTGGTTGCACTCTAGGACTGTCCACCCTTGTGTCTGGCCTATTTCATCTTCACAGTTATACAAGATCATCATGAGGGCTTCAAGCCCAATAGGCCTTGGCAGCTACCTAGGTTTGCTGATGCCACCTCGGGTTTAGACCTACAAGAAGTGCACCATTGCTCTTTTCTGCCCCTTGTGGCCCAATATCACCTGCCACATCTGAATGGGGCTCTTGTTGGAGACCTTCTATCACAATTACCCCAGTCCCAGACTCTCTTTCTACAGAAAGATTTCCGAGAAGTGAAGTGTCTTCTCCGGCGCAGTCTTTTATTCCCCTCCTCAGCATTTCTCTCCTCTCATTATTACAGCCTCCTCCCCGGCTGGTATGTGTGTTAGCAATCCACCGACACCTTTCACCTTATGTACTATATCTTACCCTAAAGCAAAGCCTAACAATATCATTGATTTTTTTTACACTTCAATAAGCTGGTTCAAGAGCCCCCTGCTGATTTATCCCCAACCATCTCGGTTCCCCCGGGGCACACTGCTGCTATTTATCACACCTCCCTTGGCTCATTGGACATTCTGAAATATGCTCATTGCAACACCGCAACTTCTGGAGGAAATCATTATGTAGAGTGTTAACTTTGGAAAAAAAGAAAGTGAAAAAAAAAAGTTTATCTGAAGGTTTCCGAAGACAAAGTGATAAGATCCAATTCACCATCTTGTTTGTCTCCATTTTTTATACTTTCTGGCTCGGAAGATGATAATGCGTAGATTACCGTCGTAAAGCTCTACCCCATCAAACCATAGATTCTGCAAGACATCTGGTGGTGTCCTTGGTAGTTAGGGGATTTAAGGTTGTTTTTTTAAAATAATCTTTAGGCTTATCAGATCGGTGTAGACACAACTCCCGGGATCTCCACTGATCAGGTGGTGGCCACTTCATAATATATGGAGCTGTCCAAGTTCTGCTGCACCATGACTCATTAAAACAATGGTCGTGCAGTCAGATTGGTGCTGACCACTCAGACCTCCACTGTTTTAAAGACAGGTTACCAATAGAGGTGAGCAGACCCGCTAAGATTCGGTTTGGTGGGTGCAGCCGGACTTTAGATAAAGTTTGGTTTGGGACCTGAACATGACTTGAACCGTAAAGGAAGTCACTTATTGGGCAGTTCAGGTCTCCGTCCACACGCAGCCAGCCGTAAACAGAGCACTTTTGGTGGGTGGGCTTTTTCCATTTTTGGAGGGTGCACTCTACATCCGATCATGCTGTTGTTACCCCCAGTGTAAGCTGATCAAACACTGCAAGCGGCAACAAGCATACCCAAGCACAGCGATGTATGAACACCAAACACTGAACCTTGAGTTCTATCGTCTCTACTTACCAATAAAGAAGTCTTGGAAAACCACTTTCGGTCCTGAAAGTTGTGAGTTGGAGCCTCCATAGATTTGACTTGTTGTTTAAATAGATTGGATTGATTTGTGTAACACTCGCGGACGGTGTAGAGGCAGCGAGAGGGAGTAGTGGACCCACTGGACCACCAGGGAGTCCCGGGCTTACCTTTTAATGGGAGGGGCTTAACTAAGCATCCACGTGAGGTGGACGCCAGGTACCACTCCCAGGGCAGTGACTGGGACTGTGACAGCTGACCCCCAGGGCAGGTGACGGACATAGGAATAGACGGGAACAGGCGGGGTGACTGAGGAAGGCTGGACAGGCTACTACGGACTCAGGTACAGACACAGATGCAGGCAAGTACAGGTGGAATGACGAGGGCAGAAAGGCAGGCGGGTATGGACAGGTATGGTGGGCATGGCAGGGGCACACAGGTATGGGAAAGCAGTTACTTGAGACGGACTAATGGGACCTGACAACTAGCTAGCAGAGTGGTATACTGACTAACTGAATGCATTGTGCAGGCATCTCCCCTAATGGGAGGGTGCTTTAAATATACAGTGGCTCTCAGCCATGGGCTGAGAGGCACGTCCTGGAAGTGGCACACTGACCTTTTAAGAGGAGGGCCAGTGCGCACGTGTGTCTTAGGTGCAGTCCCGGGAACTCTGTGCGGCAGGTACAGGCCCCTTGAGGGGAATGAGGCAGCAGCACATGTGGCTGGCTGGGGAAGTGCATGGGAGCTACAATTTGGAGACAAGTCATCCCTTTCTTGGACTATTCCTGACCAACCATTACCCTTCTGAAAGAGTCCATCACAAATGGGGAGTAACTCTGCCATGAATGGTGGGGTGTACGTGGTCAGTACAACGTAGGTGGTGTATGCCAAATCCACTTGATGCCAGGACACAAGGTTTGAAGCAGAACATCGCCTATAACACTGCTCTACTGGTTTGTCTTCATTCCCTAATGCATCCAGTTGTCATCTCTTCCCCACGTAAGTGACACCTTTGCACCCATCTGTCCACATGATGGAAAATGTGATTCATCAGACCAGGCCGCCTTCTTACATTGCTCCATACCACAGTTCTTATACTCGCATGTAAGTCTTTTTGATGGTGAACAGAGGTCAGCATGTCACTCTTGCTGGTCTGTGGTTGCGTAGACCCTTAAAAATGAAAAAAAAAAAACAAAAAAAACCCAAACCTTAATCCAAAAAGTGTAGATGCCAATTTTACTGTTGGGCATCTTCTACTAAGATTAATGGGCATCCTCAATCTCCAATAAATATATTCAATCTGGTCTATCAGTGGGAAAGATATTTTTCATGCTCCACCATTGATTGTTGATTGTTCTAGAGCCATTTTTGAACAGGATCTTTACGAGAGTCTACCCAATCATGGCACCTCCTTTCTTCCGCAGGAGGTATGGAGTATAAAAAAAGCAACAATAAGAGGATAATGTCCTCCAAAAATCAAGTATTACTCACAGCAAGTCGGGCTGCAGTGTGTACATCGCCCTGGCCAAAAACTGATGCTCTAGCAGGATACAGCTAAACCCCCACTAAGTGGAGGCATCACAGGTGCAGGAGAAGCAGATCACACACACACCTTCACGGAATGGAGGGGAGGTGACTGCTAGATGATAAAACTGCACACAAGTGGCTTGCATAGAGCGCTGTTCACATGCAGATGACACAGTCACAAACCCGCAGCCTATTAGGTAACGCCCTTCTATTAGATCAGGCGGGCTGCCAAGCCGTACTCCACTGTATATCATGCACGGACAGACACTCTACAATGCAAGGCCCAACAGAAAGGGGCCTGGCTGTATCCTGTACAAACAAAAAAATATGAGGTTTTTGTTGGTATTTATGGCCATAAAACGTAAGCCTACACCCTCGTCAAGGGACCTCATGTCTGTAGGTCCCTACACTAGAGCATCAGTTTTTGGCCAGGGCGATGTACACACTGCAGCCCGACTTGCTGTGAGTAATAGGAGGTATGGAGTACCAAAAGTCTCAGAATCCGGTCCAAGAGTCATGCAAATGGAAAACTGTTTGCATTTTGGTGATTTTGGGTGGATTTCTCTTTTTCTGTTCAATTATAACAGAATTCAGATAAAATAGGAAAAAAATACATAATTTGAAGTTTTCTAGCAGAAGCTTCTTTGTATGAGTACATTTCTCCAATGCATAGACATATGGGCCCGACGGTAGTGAGGTGTCGTACACAAGTCTCCTGCCATATGAACATCTTTGTCTACCCTCCGCTTTGCTTGAGCACGGCATACTGCTAGAACTGTCTATTTTTATGTACTTAACATATATTAAACTATAAAATTTCTAGTCTGAGCTTGGCGTATTTCAGGGCTCCTAAATCTTGGCAGATTCTGTGCAGTCTGTTGCAGTTTTTCATTGCCAGGGAAAGTTTTCTCAGAGGAAACTGAAACAGGGCGGCACGATAATTCCTAATGGACGGTGGTAGAGAATAACCATGGTGGCTTCGAGATTGGTAGCAGTGGGGCTCTGACTTCTGAGTATTCAGGGTATTTCTGAATATTTCTTGAGGGTTCCTCTCACTCACTCATTGGCTCCCTTTTCGATGCCTGGCATGGGGAAGTTAAATTGTGAGCATCATTGGGCACTTAGTATCAATGATAAAGTCAATGGCTTGAAAAAAGTCAAAGATGTGATGGGAACACTTGGCTTGGATATGGTAAATGCACTAGACTGTCATGCCAGGTACGGGGGAGTACCAAGGGCATGGCAAAAGGGAAGGGAAACCCTGCGTCTAGGGAAAGGGAAG
This sequence comes from Anomaloglossus baeobatrachus, assembly GCF_048569485.1. Taxonomy (NCBI): domain Eukaryota; kingdom Metazoa; phylum Chordata; class Amphibia; order Anura; family Aromobatidae; genus Anomaloglossus; species Anomaloglossus baeobatrachus. The sequence goes on along the minus strand of NC_134364.1, from coordinate 71,553,372 downwards.
ATGGTAACCTCTGAGCTAACCTATTGCTGGTCCCTGGGGTCCCTCACCACTCTAAATAGGGTCCTCACCTATGCACCGAGCTGAATACCTGACCCTACTACTGGGCCCTAAATAGGGAATGGGTGGGATGAGCTCTTCATCAACCCCATTAAACAATTATCGAAGGCACAAGGAGGACACACATGGGAAAAAGCATGAACTACTTATCATTAGATGACTCAGGTAGAAGTTCAGCAGAGTTTTCAGCAACAATGCCACAGAGCAGTACAAGCCACCTGCTTGCAACCAAGGCTTGAACTGAAAAATATTACCAGCACCAGTCCAGGGAAGGAAATGGAATATAAGCACCAAGAGAATACTGATAATCAACAGCTGGGTGGAAGGTGAGCTCCTGCTGGGTCCAAAAGGGAGAGAGATGACTCCAGTAGGAACAATGGAAAGTCAGGGAGCATTCTGCGAAGCCAAATGCTGTGACCTTCTATTGCCAGAAACCACATGACTGTCTGTCATATGTGACACACCCGTGACATAGACGTACCATATACCTAGCATATTCTTCAAGTTCTTAACTTCTACTATCCAAAATGAGGTTTTGGATTGTCCTCTTACCAATTTCTTTATACCTGAGCAATGTACCAGCTTGTGGGATGATAACTCTGTAGTGCCAAATTATGTTTACTTTAGTTCTCTCGGACCATTCACCATGAGGACAACACCTACCATTGACAATAGCATCTGATTAAAGAGGCGATGGACATATCTCCAATAGACCCCAACCACCTCAAATGGTGCCATCCTTGACCTACTTTCTGCAGGTACACCCATGCCTCACGTCAGGGGCGTGAGAAGGGGCTGTTTACTAATTGGAGTTTCAGTAGGAAGGCCTTGCCTTACAAACCTATATAGTTCTCTTACCTGACCTCTTCTGTTCCCTTCTGAAAATGGAAGCTCCTCATCAACCTTCTTGATCCTTCTCAGCTGTCACCCCCTATCCTCATTAGTCCTCTCCTAACTGCTCATACCCATTTCATGGCCGGGCCTACATAATCCTTTGCCCGTTTTGGCACTCTATTATTTATTGACATTGGACTAGATGACAAAAGCCACAAGACAATGGGGCCATGTTTAACAACAGATTATGGCCAATACTGAGCACCCTCTTATGTAGGTTTTCCAGAAATATAACTTTGGTGGCACTGCATACAGTGGTATTAAATGTGGCCATAAGGCGCTATTGGGATCCATCATCTGACAGATACAGAAAAGTGTTGTAGATAAATAGAGGCGATGATAAGAGATGAGCGGAAACATGGCAGTTTGATTCCCCGAGTTCAGCTGGAATTTAGATAAAATTCAGTTTGGCACCCTGACTTGACCTGAACTGGATCCTGGAGCCTGAACCTCATTGGAAGTCACTGATTGGACAGTTTGTCTCTCCGCCAACATACAGCCAACCAAAGGATCCAAAAATGTTTTTACCCTCTGTGAGAGCCTTTCAGAAACTATAAGTGGCTCGCTCTTGGCCAAGCACCGAGCGTACCCGAGCAAAGCCATGCTCGATTGAGTGGTTAGCATACGAGGAGCACCAGAACTCTAAACTTGGACATTGCGTTCTTTTAAAAGTCTGTGCTGGGTACAAACCCCAAACTTTACAGTTCATCTAACCTCTAGCCATGATGCTTATGACTCCTTGGAACATATTAAAAACCATTTTCCCAAAATTTGGGTACACAAAAAAGTGAAGGTTCTAACAATCAGGTTATTATAACAGCCATCGTTGTAGTGGTGGAGAGAACAAAAAAAAGGTGGACTGATTGGTTGAGCTATGATTTACCAGTCTACTTTATCGCTGTCCATACGTAACAGAGGCATACTGTGCTCCTGTCCTGGATTACCAAGGCTCTCCATCTTGGGACCAGTGGGAATTGTGACTATGATGAGTTTATGGCCTCCATACACATAAGATAAAAGTTAGCTGAAATGTCCAATTTCAACAATAAGAAACGATTATCAGCTGTATAGGTGAAATGAGCAATTGATTGTTTTGACTGAGCAAAGAATATTTGTTTATAACACAAAATGTAAGACATTAAACCCTTCCCAGGAGCGCCCTCAATCTACCTAATAAAATTATGATTGTTGTTAAGTATAAGAAAAAATTTACAGTAGACTTACATTTGTCAATTCTTTTGTTTTATGGGCAACATCTGAAATTCCAGACACATAAAATAATTATTCCGAACTAGACATATTGATGGGTTAATCAGGAAGATTCGTAGTCTATGTCCAGTTCAATTTTATCTTTGTGTAGTCAGATTCCCTTATTTTCTCTCCATATTGGTCTATTCCACAACACAGATTGTATTTCTCTTTACCTGAATGGTTCTTAGTGGAACATACCACTGAGTAAAAATGATGGAGGGGTGTCTGACTACACTTTGTAACAAACAGCCGTATGAAGTTTTTAAATGTATTTATTTTTTTTATTAATATTTTATAATAAAACAATATTTTATATACTGAGATTAATTAATAGTAGACATTGTCCCTACATTGTCACATGGTGTTTGGCTCTAAACTCGTAGAGTGTTATGGCGGCATCAGACACTGTTCAGACTACAGACTGATACTCTACACTGTGCTTTCTCTGCTGTTTTTGAGTTGCACAGATAGGCTCGGGCATCAACCAGCTGTATGTTAATTAGTGACTAGGCTAGCAGGAATTAATTTCTACTGGCCTGCTGGTTACCTTTTGGATCACATATTGCGGGAGACCTATCACAGGTACTCCTAGCCTTTATAAGATGGAGGAATCTGTCTTCTGATTCTGACTATAGCTTTTTGCTAAACCGGTCCATGTGCTGTCGTGTTCCAGTTGCTGTTGATTCTTTGTGTGGTACTTGATGTCCTCTCATCGTCTGGTTATTTCCTACCTGCTCTTTATTTCCTCCTGACGATGTATTGTCTTATATCTCAGTGTGTTCTAGCTGTGTAACAGAGCTTTGGTTTACCCGTTTCTCCATATCTATGGGTTCAACCACTCTTGTACCAGTCCTCCCCTGGGGTGGGAGAGAAGTAGTATTAGATCAGGGATTGCCAGGAGAAGGGCAAGGAAGGCGGCCCAGACATCATCACCATTAGACGTATCTCTGCGAGTAGGGACAGCTAGGGCCCGCTAGCCTGAGGGCCAGTCTAGAAGCCCAGTCCCCTGTTATCCCTTCACACCCCGTGAGATACATATGGTTAAGGCTTAGATACACTGACCAGTGTCATAAATTTGTAAATAAAAAGCCATGTTAGAACTGTGTATAAGCATCTGTACTTTTTTTTTTATATATAATAATCCTGTAATGTGATAATATAGGGGATGCAGAACTGATAGTAAATTCTTCAACACTAATTGGTTAAGACCAATCTCTCCATAGAGTCATGGACGCAATAAATCACGGCCAATAAACGTCCTTAGTGTATTCTTGATTGTTGGGAGCAATGGGAGAAATCACATGACCTGACAAAGCCAAGGGTCTCCATAGAAAACCTGCCATTTTGTTTTGACATTATGAGGCTTATTAACATTCCTTTTCACTAATTAGATAAGGACTTAACACGTCTTCCTATAGCTCAACAAAAATGCCATAATGGGCCCACATTGAATAATGCAATTAGTGATATGGAGGACAAATATCTGACGAGGTGAAACCGAGGGGGTGGGGAGCGGCAGATAACATGTTGAGGCTCTAAGATCACGTGACCATCCAAAAGACATTAAGGATGTTGTCTTACTAACATTTCTACATCCATATGTTTCAATCTTTATTATTATTTGCTAGTGTCACTGGTGTGCCAGTTATGTGGTTTTTGGCCATAGAGGGTCACAGTGTTTAGCTGCGCAAAATGCTCTCTGACTTTCTATTGTTCCTGCTGTTAGTATTCATTGGTATAGGTAGCTTTACTGCTGGGTTTTCATCTCGCCCCTTTTGGACCCAACAGGAGCTCAACTTCTACCCAGCTGCTGATCATCAGTATTCTCTTGGTACATATAGACCCCTTCCTTTCTTGGACTGATGCTGGTGATATTCTTCAGTTCATACAAGTCCTGGGTGCAAGCAGGTGGCTTGTACTCTGTAGTATTGTTGCTGAAACTTTGCTGAATTTCTACCAGCGTCATCTGTAGATAAGTAGTTCATGCTTTTCTTCCCCTGTGTGTCCTCCTTGTGTCTTCTATAGTGTTTAGCGGGGTTGACAAAGAGCTCATCCCATCTGCTCTCTATTAGGGCCCAGCATTAGGGATACCCAGGGTGAGGTATCTGGCTTGGCACATAGGTGAATAACCTATCTAGGGTGGTGAGGGACCCCTGGGACCAAAGGAAGGTTCGGTCAGGGGGTCACCATTTTCCTCTTGCCTAAACACAGGGTTTCCTTTTCCTTCCCTTTGCCACTCTCTTGGTACTTCCCCATACCTGGTGTGACAGCTAGTGGGAAAATCAGAGTACATCCCAAAAGTTAATCCAAGCTCCAAATCAGACTGGTAAAATTAATTCAGAAAATAAACCAGAAACCCCAAAATAAACCAGACATAGAATCAGAAAAAAAAAATAATTCACACCCCAGACAGACCCTTAAAAAGAATCAAACTCCAGACGGGACTCCTAAAATAAATTTGAATCTCAGAATAGATAGCTAAAATTAATTATACCCCAGACTGGACCCCGAAAATTAATTCGGATAATATTTCTAAGACCTAAAATGAATAAGACCTCAGACTAAATCCTTATATGTAAACCAGATCCCCAAAATTAATTGAGACCCCAGACCAGACTCTTAAAATAAATTAAACTCGAGATCCCTAAGTTCGTTCAGGCTCCAAATCAAACTATGAGTTCAACAATCAGATCTGAGCCTAAATAAATGAGACACTGAAGCAGACTGAACGTAACAATTCAGACCCCAGATCAGATCACTAAAATGAATCAGTCTTTAGACCAAAGCCTTAAACGGAACCAATCACCAGGATTTTCGTATATAAGCTAAAGCCAGTGCTATACTGGCACTACCAGGCTGATTCTCTACATACCTTTAGGTGTTGGCTCGGATGTTTAGGTTTTGAAGTTCAAGAAAGTAAAGTTTATAAAATAGTCAGCTTCTTGAGTGACAGCAGCTGAGGATCAGATAATATCTGGGGGGTATTCATAGTTATCCCCTCCCCCTCGTTAGAAGTATTATACAATCAATTTACTTTTTCACTAGCAGGACCTGTGTGAGGTCATAACCATGTGACGAGAAGGGGCGGGGCCTCGGCAAACAAAGCTGATATCAGGAAGCAATATTTTTCTGTTTGCTGGCAGGACACGTAGTTTAGATGTGAATTCCAAACATTTTCTAAATGGTTCCTGTATGTTCAGAGAAATCACATCAAAGATCGAGAACCCAGGTATCAGCCTTATTATTTGCTGTCCACTGCCTGTTATCAGGTGTAATCAGCCTGTAGCAGAAAATACTCCAAAATGGAATACAGGGAGTGAGGGGAAGATCTTTGTCTTTCCACCAGAAGTGCGGACGGGTCTTTATGTAACGCCCTGGCTGGGCCAGGTAGTCACAGATAGGGCCCCGCATTACACCTGTCCCTCGTAGGTAACATTCAGCCAAACATTAAAACCCTAGTCACCCCCTCAGGGCTTGATGGACACACCAGGGGGCGGACCAGGTGGTTGGAAGATGCCCACCAAGGAGTCTCAGACAGCCTGAGGCGGGAAAGTAAACACTTCAGTTTCAGAGTTCAAGTTGGAGAGGTCCTGTCCCAACCAAAGTCCCGACTGAGACAACAGCCCAACGAGGGGGATAGAAAGCCACCGCCACGGCTCAGAGATCCCATGGGCCAGCGTCTGCGGGCAACGGGCTCCTTAGACAACCACAAGCCGGGAGCGGACTCCTGAAGTTGCAATCACAGGCAGTCCACCATCACACACAGATGCAGGAGAAAGACAGAGACCACCAGCCGGGTGGGGGACCAGACTGCAGCCAGCTGTGGGCACCGACCATCACCACCTTGGTTTACCAGAGACTCGTGTGTTTACTAATAGTGAGTACAACAGCACCCTCCAGTCGCCCATCTCCCTGCACCGCCAAACACTCCCAACGGGTCCCAGGGCCACCATCCCTGCCCACGGAGGGGTTCACAACTTGCTGCCAAACATCTCCCCCGGGTGCCCCGTAACTGCAGCGGTGGTGTCCACCTTCACCACATCCCGTGGGTGGCGTCACGAACTTAACGCGGCTCCGGCCGTACACCTACGTCCCCAAACCACAACCCCCCTTTAAGTTGAAGTGACCGCGAGACCCCCGGGTCCGGAGACCCTCGAGTCACCCACTGAAGGTCCGGATCCGAGCGGCTCGGCTGCCGAGCACGGGGCGGAACATTTATCTCTCCACAGAAAGTGGGGCAAGGTCTTTGTCTCGCTACAGGAAGTTGAGGAGGGGATTTGTTTCTCTACAGAAAGTAGGAGGGTCTTTTGTCTCCACAGGAAGTGGAGGCTGGTCTTTGTCTCTCCACAGAAAATTGGAGCAGGTCTATGTCTCTCCACAAGAAGTGGGGGTGGAGGTTTGTTTCTCCACAGGAAGTGGGGGAAGGCTTTTGATTCACTTCCTGAATTGTGGTGGGTCTTTTACTCTCCACAAGAAGTGGGGTAGATCTTTGTCTCCCCATAGAAAGTAGGGGTGGGTCTTTGCCTCTGTACAGTAAGTGGGTGTTGGTCTTTGTCTCACTGCAGGAAGTGGGGGCAAGTCTTTATCTTTTGCAGGAAGTGGGGCAGGTCCTTGTTGCTCTACAGGAAGTAGAGGCGGGTACAGGTCTTTATCTCTTTACAGAAAGTGGTGTTGGGCATTTGTTTTCCTACAGGAAGTAAGGCGAGTCTTTGTCTTTCCACAGGAAGTGGGGGCAAGTTTTTGTTTCTCTACAGGAAGTGGGGGTGGATCTTTGTCTTTGTACAAGAAGTGGGGGTGGGGATTTTTCTCTACATGAAGTGAGTGTGAAGTTTGTTTCTCTTCAGACAGTGGGGTCGGTCCTTCCTCTCTGAAGGAAGTGGGGGCGGGTCTTTTTCTCTATAGGAAGTAGGGGTGAGGTTTTTTCGCCACAGGAAGTGGGTACGGGTCTTTCTTTCTGTACAGGAAGTCGGGGTGGATCTTTGCCGTTCTACAGGAAGTGGGGGTGGATCTTTGTCTTTCTGTAGGAAGTGGAGTAGAGGTTTCGTCTCACTACATGGCGTGTGGGCTCATCTTTCTCTACAGAAAGTGGGGGTGGTTCTGTCTATGCAGGAAATGGGGGCACGTCTTTATTTCTCTACAGCAAGTGTGGTAAGGCCTTTTTATAACTTACCCCAATTATTCCATGATGACCCATACCCACCCAAATAACTTGTACTCACCCTAATTATCCACCAATAAACCGTACCCACCTCAATTATCCCATTATGAAAACGTACCAACCCCAATTGTCCCACAATGACACGTACTAACTTAAATTATATCATGATAACCTGTGCCCACCTCAGTTATCCTACGATGAGACGTACCCATCCAAATTATACCACAATAACTCATATCCACCTCAGTTATCCCACAATGAGCAGTAGCCACTTAAAAAAAATGATGAACTTTACCAGCAGAAATATCCCATAATTACCCATACCACCCCAATTATCAGTACCCACTCCAAAAATCCCATGATGGAGTTTACCAACACCAAATATCCCACAATTACCCATACCAACCCCAATTATCCCATGATAATCTGAACCCACCCCAATTATCCCATGATGACCACACCCACCCCAATTATCCCATGATAATCTGTACACACCCCAATTATCCCATGATCATCTGTACCCACCTCAATTATCCCATAATAACCTGCACCCACTCCAGTAATACCTTGATGACCCATGCTGGAGCTGTAATGGTGGAGATATTGATTGGCACCCAGCTTTCCCAGATTATGAAAAACGAACCCTGCAGAAGTTCACCATCTTCTCCCCTGCTGCCTAATCCTCAGGGCTCTTTCTCCAGTGGCTTGTGTTTTTTCGGTGCTCTCGAATATTCACACGGCGTTGCTTTCAATAAGAGTATACATTAATGGAACTTGTCCGATCTACTCCAGTCCTGCTCCACGTTTCCCAGACTGACGGCGTCGGCCCCCGAACAACTTCCTTTAATGAAATTATGTCTAAGTGGAGCATAAAAAAAGCATCTTTCAGCCCTTACACCAAACATGCGTCAGGTGGAGAGATTTCATTGTGCTTAGAAAAATATTAATAAAAATAAATTCTAGTCTGACGAGGGTGGGGGAGAAGCGTCGAGGCCTTACATAGCCGCCGCCGCTGCCACCGCACGGCCCCCTTTTGCTTCTCTGATTGATACTTTTCAATTATAAAGCCCCTATTTTCTTTGACATTTGAAATGCTATTTTGCGGTTGCGATAACTTCAGATGCTCAAGTTCCAACAGTGGCAGTCACCCTGTTTAGCTGTACTAGTAAATTGCTTCCTTGTACTACATAATGGTTGTGACAGCTTTATGCTAAGAAAATGAATTCTCCAATGGGGCATACCTACGGTATGATAAGGCATCCCGTCCTCAAATTGTATTTCTCTGTATCGGAATTAAATCAGGATTTTATACGTCTCTACTGGCAATGCGCGCCAGCCGGTCCGTACACAGCGCCGGCAAATAAGAGGGAGCCAGGATCTCTTTCACCTAAATTGGATTCCAGGCTATTATGTATTTATTTTTTATTTGCTCAGCCCTATTAAAATCCTTTAAAAAAAATAAAATCTTGATATGTGTTTACGAATGGGGTTAATGGGGAGGGTGAAAGTTTAATAGGTGTAAGTGATAGGATCAGATAGGCGAGGGGAGTGGTAGAGGATGGGGGTCTATTAAAGGGTGAGCAGCGTCAGATAATGACGTATAGAAAGAGGACATATAGTCCTAAACATGAAAAAGGAACTAGTATATATATATATATACAGAAAGACAGAGATATAGATAGATGATAGATAGATAGATAGATGCATAGATAGATAGAAAGATAGTGTCAAGATGACTGTGGGATAACGGGAAAACAGGGCTCCTAAGCTGTCCCTCAAGCTAGAGGGCCCTATGCTATCCCTATTCTCAGGGATACCCCTGATGTTGGAGATGCCTAAGTTTGCTTCCTGCCTGACCAGTCTGAGCTAATTCCCCCTTCCCCAGGGAGGGACAGAACAACAGTATGATGAAACCCACAGATAAAGACAAACAAGGGAAAACCAAAACTTTGTCACAAAGCACAGACCCACAAAGGTAAAGACAATAAGAGATTCAGAAGGAGAACAAAAGCAAGAAAGCAGCTACAAAACGGCAGGGGTAAACTCCACAACCGCACCAAGCAATAAGCACAACTTTCACCAGTAAGTCTGGGACACTACTCCAGAGACCAACGTAGAATAAACTATAGCTGACATAGGGGGAAGGTTTAAACCAGCATAAATAGGAGGGGAGCAGATGTTATAGTCCTTCCCACAACATGTGACCAAAGGAGCAAGCAAAGCAGCAGAGATTAAAGCGGTCTTTACATGCTACGATATCGCTAACATATTATCGTCGGGGTCACGTCATTAGTGACGCACATCCGGCGCCGTTAGCGATATCGCAGCATGTGACACGTTCGAGCGACCTAAAACGATCGCAACAGTGCACAAAATCATTTGCTGTGGGGAGGTCATCCTGAATCAAAAAATCGTTCTCTTTTTATTAGCGATGTTGTTCGTCGTTCCTGCAGCACCACACATCGCTGTGTGTGACACCGCAGGAGCGATGAACATCTCCTTACCTGCGTCCACCAGCAATGCGGAAGGAAGCAGGTGGGCGGGATGTTACGTCCAGCTCATCTCCGCCCCTCCGCTTCTATTGGACGCCTGCTGTGTGACGTCGCTGTGACGCCGCACGAACCGCCCCCTTAGAAAGGAGGCGGATCGCTGGCCAGAGCGACGTCGCAGGGCATGTAAGTGCACGTGACGGGGACTAATGAGGTTGTGCGCAACGGGCAGCGATTTGCCCGTGTCGCACAACCGACGAGGGCGGGTACGATCATTTGCGATCTCGCTAGCGAGATCGCAGCATGTAAAGCCCGCTTAACTCTTGCTAGCCTGCCTATGATTCAGCACACAGCCGGTCGATGCCTCAATCTGCCTGTGAAATCCCAGACACCACCGGGCAGAGTGTCAGAATCTGCAATCTGAACAGCACTCAATGCTGCCATGACAGTTGGTGAAGTTTGTGCAAAATTCTGTGTGATAGATAAGTAAATGTAAATATGATCCTAAAAATGATCAACCTTATGTTATGATCTTATGATTCTTATGATTCTTATGATCAACCTTAATGATCCATCTTAAAAACAAAAAAAACACTCCACTAGAGATCACACAACATGCTTTCTGCTTTCTGCATCTAACTTGTCAGCTTTGTTGTATAGCATGGACAGAAAGAGCAGAGAGCTAAGATTTACCTCTTCACGACACATGACGTACTGGGTATATCATGGATCGTGTGAGGTTAATCCCCTCGGCCTGCCGTGGGCAGTCTGTGTTGATCCATCACGTTCCACCTGCGTCTATTAATCACTTACATCTCGCTGCCAAATTCTGACAGCGAGATATATCAGCACGCAGCCATAAGGATAACTTACCCACCCCTATCAGGAGTCACGTGATGTGATCACGTGCCTTCCGATGGTTGCCATGGTAGCACAGGGTCATGTGAAGACTCCTGTAGCTATCATGAGTTACTTCCTCGAACTGCCGGCAGAGCGCTGGGTGTGAGAGGAGTGCAGCTTTTCTCCAGATCTCAGCTGTGTAGCTGTGATCTGAAGAAATGGAAGAACGATCAGACTGCTGATCTGTATAGTCCCCTAGGGGACCTAGTAAAATAAAAAAAAGAAGTTGAAAAAAAAGTTTAAAAAATTAAAAAAAAAGAAAAAAACCTAAAAGTTCAAATCACCTTCCAATTGGCCCATTGAAAATGAAAGGGTTAAACAAATAAAAAATATACACATATTTGGTATCGCCGCATTCAGAAATGCCCGATATATCAAAATATAAAATCAAATAATCCAATTGGTAAACGGCATAGCGGCGAAAAAATTCCAAATGTTAAAATTACGTTTTTTGGTCGCTACAAATTTTACACAAAATGCAATAACAGGCGATCAAAACGTAGCATCTGCGCAAAAATGGTACCGTTAAAAACATTAACTCAAGACGAAAGAAATAAGCAGTCACTGAGCCATAGATACTGAAAAATGAGAACACTATGAGTTTCGGAAAATGGCGCAATAATTGCGCACTTATTTTGGACAAACTTGTGAATTTTTTTTAACCCCTTAGTTTATCTAAAGTAAACCTATACATGTTTGGTGTCTACAAACTCGTACCAACCTGAAACATTACACCAACACATCAGTTTTATCACATAGTGAATATGGTGAATAAAATATCACAAAACAATTGTGCGAACGCACTTTTTTTACAGCTTTTCCGCACTTTAATTTTTTTTACTGTTTTCCAGTACACTATATGGTAAACTTATGGTTTTATTTAAAAGTACAATTTGTTACACAAAAAATAAGCTCTGATATGGCAAGATTGATGAAAAAATAAAAAAGTTACGGCTCTCGGAAGAAGGGGTGCAAAAAAAAAAATACGGAAAATCGCCCGGGGGTGAAGGGATTAAAGGGGTTTCTGTATTAATTACATTGAAAGCCTAACCTTAGCCCCTAAATTCTTCCCCTACAATTATTACAGGGAAGGGAGGATGGAGACTTATATCAGGGAGAATAACTCACTTTATATCTTAGTTTTCAGACCCCCTAAATATATACAGAACTCAGACCAGACCCCTCAAAAAGACCCAAGTCTAGATACCTAAATCAATTCAGATCCCAAGCAACTCTCCTAAAATGTAAAAGCCTGAACAGACCCCCTAAACTAATAGACACCAGACACCCTAATAAATAGACCCCATAGCAATAGACCCCATAGCCGACCCTCTAAATAAATACAGACCCCTGACCAGACCCGCTTAGTCAATAGAGAACCTTTTCAGGATAACTGAATATTCATGAAATGAGAAATGAGGCATCCAGATGATGTGACAACTCAAGATATCCGGGAAGCGAGGCATAGCTAAGCGGGGAAGGAGTCAATGCTAACGAGCCATTTTGTTATTTTTAGGATGTTCAGACCATGAGAAACGTTACCTTGGGTGAAGGGATGTAAGTCACTATATTAGCCTTTCTGACTCCACAAACCTCTTATAGCAGATTAGTGTGGCACCTCTGAGGGTCCAGTCACCACAGAGGTACTGCACCTCAGCCAGAGGTGTGATATCCCATTTCCTGGTAAGGGGAAGGTCACAGGTCGTTGTTCACACATACACTCTTAGTATAGCTACACCACTTCAGGCCATGGTTAGGGTGAAATTGCTCCTTAGGGAGAGAACAATCCCGGAGCCAGTGTGGGGGTGGGGTTAGTTAGTGGGTGGATACTTAGAACAGAGTGGTAGAGGCAGCTGGAAAGAGGACGCGGAGGAGGTCCTGAGGGCTGGAGCCAGCGAGCTAGTCCTAGGATAAGGAGGAAGAAAGAAAGGAAGAAGGGGTCCCAGAGTCACGGGAAGTGAGATATCTACCCGTGGGCTCGCATGCACATCTGACACACTAGTGTGGAGGGACTAGGCCGCAAAGGGGAACCGGCCCCTAGACTAGTGGAGAACAACCAGGCTCAGTTAGCAAATCGAAGGCTGAGGTATCTTTATGTGCCAAAGCCGCAGCCACATGCGGATCCGCCGAAAAGGTGACCATGGAGGGCAAGGGAACAAGGGCAGAAGAGCCTCCCAAGCACGGCCCACAGACACCGGCTCGGGGCACTGTTTGTGAGGGCGAAGGGCAAGACAGTGAAGTCAGTGCAGGAAGATGAACAGGAAAGGGATACAGAAAGGAACACTGGTTCTGTGCCTCCAGGTTGCCAGGGGATCGGCTGGATCCTGTCACCGTAGGACCCAGCATTCCGAAGGTGGTATTTGATCAGCCGTGATAACCTGGAAATGCCAATTGTGAGTAAAAGAACTAATGACTGCATCCCGCTGTGTCCTGGAATCATTACCTGCGCCGCCAGCCCCGCACCATTCCAAGCATTCCATCTGCTAAAATCCTCTTACGGTTGCCGTGGGGCCCAGCTCCACCTATGGGGAGCTGAACCATCTTAGCTGTGTCACCTTCTGCACCAGCGGTCCCATTCCACAGCGTCGGCTATACGTTGCCGAATACCACAGGTGGCATCACGACATATATTTATATATATATATATATATATATATATTCCCCCGTATCTTTAAACGACACCGCCATGGTCACGGAGTCGGGCCCTGCCGTCGTGACAGCATCCTCCCCAAAACAGGAACCGGCCCGGTTCTGAGTGTCCCCACGGCCCTAGTGGGCGTGTCATTAGCAAATAGAAAAACTTATTTCTGGACTCTTATCTAGAGATGATTTAATAATAGAAAGACTCCAGACCCTAAATAAATTCAAAACCCAGGCTTCTAAATACAGATCCCTGAACAGACAAGACCTTATGTGAGACCCTTTAGTACATGTCACTGGACAGACCCCATAAACAAATAGATTCCAAACCAGAAGCCTAAAAACAGACCAAAATCAGATAAATAAGTTTACAGCCAAGACCAGACCCCTAAACAAGCTCCCAGACCAGACCCCTAAACAAGCTCCCAGACTAAATCCCTAAACAAGTTCCCAGACCAGACCCCTAAACAAGCTCCCAGACCAGACCCCTAAACAAGCTCCCAGACCCCTAAACAAGCTCCCAGACTAAATCCCTAAACAAGTTCCCAGACCAGACCTCTAAACAAGCTAGACCAGACCAGACCCCTAAACAAGCTCCCAGACTAAATCCCTAAACAAGTTCCCAGACCAGACCCCCTAAACAAGCTCCCAGACTAAATCCCTAAACAAATTTCAACAAGCTCCCAGATGTCTCCAAGGAAGAGCAGTGCATGCAAGATGAGCCAGGAATCTCACACAAATAGGACCCCAGGGCCAAGAATCTCACAGAACTGGAAGACTTTTCCAAGGTAGAGCAGTGCATGCAAGACAAGCCAAGAATCTCTCAGAACTGGAACACGAGCCAAGAATCTCACAGAACTGGAAGACTTTTCCAAGGAAGAGCAGTGCATGCAAGATGAGCCAGGTATCTCACAGAACTGGAACACGAGCCTAGAATCTCACAGAACTGGAAGACTTTTCCAAGGAAGAGCAGTGCATGCAAGATGAGCCAGGAATCTCTCAGAACTGGAACACGAGCCAAGAATCTCACAGAACTGGAAGACGTTTCCAAGGAAGAGCAGTGCATGCAAGATGTGCCAGGAATCTCACAGAACTGAAAGACGAGCTAATAATCTCACAGAACTGGAAGACTTTTCCAAGGAAGAGCAGTGCTTGCAAGATGTGCCAGGAATCTCTCAGAACTGAAATACGAGCCAATAATCTCACAGAACTGGAAGACTTTTCCAAGGAAGAGCAGTGCATGCAAGATGAGCCAGGAATCTCTCAGAACTGGAACACGAGCCAAGAATCTCACAGAACTGGAAGACGTTTCCAAGGAAGAGCAGTGCATGCAAGATGTGCCAGGAATCTCACAAAACTGAAACACAAGCCAATAATCTCACAAAACTGGAAGACTTTTCCAAGGAAGAATTTTTTTTCTTGCTCAAAATATAAAATACGCATTTTATAGATCATTTCATCTTCAATTTGTTTAACTGTTCCCAATAACACAATAACAGTAATGTTAACCAAGGGTGCCCATATTTTAAATGCCACTGTATATTAGCCTTTCTTAGTCAACAACCCTTAAATAATAAATTACAAAAAAAACTTATTTTTTAATTTTTACACGTGTAACTAATTTTTTTTCTAAGTCTACGGAATTTCTGTTTCTTTTGCCCCTCCCCCACACATGGACTTCTAGTTCATATCCCTTTACATAAGGGGAAGGAGGTGGGGGGGAGCCTTCTAAGACGCGATTTTGCCACTTTACAATGAAACGGTCTCTCTCCGTGTTCTTGAAATGTCATTATCTGTGAAAAATGTTGAATACAGAAGGGCGAGTTAAATCCTGCCACTGAGACTGAAAACAGCTTTAGCCAAACGTATTGGCGGAGGATTAAAAATGCATCAAGCATGTATTTGTCTTCGCAGCGGAAAGCCCTTATTAATAGTTTAAAAAGTGAAAAGCTTTAGTCGTAGACTATAGGAACGCCGGCATTTTTCTAAAGGCGTTTAATGTGTAAAAATTGCAGGACGCCAACGTTCTCATTAAATCTCTCGTTTTTTTCCAGTTATTTTCCCGTAAGTGGCCTATAAAAACACTCAGTGATACTAATAAGACTGCAACCCTCAGAGGTGCATCGGAGTAATAAGATTAAGGACCCTATTTTCCGGCGGGGCCCTATCCTATGCCTCTCGGAGGCGGCCGGCCCTAGAGTGCAGCGCCGTCTTCCTTTGTTTTGAAGGTCAGCTCCTTTTTGGATGCAGGCTGTGTCGGGGAAACTTAAACCGAACCTAGTACAAATAATTGACAAAGCGGCAGGAGTGCGCAGTGCTGAGCCGGGAGATGTATGTACACAGCGATATATGCTAATTCCTCCCTATCTCGTCTCACTATCCTAATAGACCGGAGCTTGCAATCACTTAGGATTGCTTTCTATTATGAATATACAGAAGCAAAATAGAGTTGATTTCTCCTATCAGCGCGGCGGTAATCCCATCCGAGGCCTCGGGATGCACTGGCGAAATTATCCGAGATTAAAAAGCGACGGAAAATAAATAAATAAAGTCTCGCCACCTGGCATCCTTTATTTTATTCTTTTATCAATGGGAACACCGTACAAGACGATATTAGGAACCTAATTTATTTTTTATTTAAGGACTCTCAAGATCTGTTGGAGTTACTTAGATTAAAGTGCTCTCCTGGTATGATTATTTTAGTAAATCCTTGAATTCTCCCCCAAGAAAAAATTCTGGAGCCACTTTTTTTTATTTTTTATTTTTTTTTAAAAAACTTCTCCTCTGTTATTCCTCCTGGAAATATTATCTATACAGTGCCTAGCGAAAGTTGAATTTTTCAACCTTTTCCCACATTTCAGGCTTCAAACATAAAGATAAAATTTTACATTTTATGATGAAGAATCAACAACAAGTGGGACACAATTGTGAAGTTGAACGATATTTATTGCTTATTTTAAACTTTTATAAAAAATAAATAACTGAAAATTGGGGGTGCGATATTATTCATCCCCTGTTAATACTTTGTAGCGCCACCTTTTGCTGCGATTACAGCGGCAGTCGCTTGGGGTATGTGTCTATAAGTTTTGCACATCAAGAGATTGAAATTCTCGCCCATTCTTCCTTTGTAAACAGCTGGAGCTGAGTGAGGTTGGATGGAGGCGTTTGTGAACAGCAGTTTTCAGCTCTTTCCACAGATTCTCGATTGGGTTCAGGTCTGGACTGTGAATTGGCCATTCTAACACCTGGATACGTTTATTTGTGAACCATTCCATTGTAGATTTTGCTTTATGTAATGGATCATTGTCTTGTTGGAAGACAAATCTCTGTCCCAGTCTCAGGCCTTTTGCAGACTCCAATAGGTTTTCTCCAACAATGGTCCTGTATTTGGCTCCATCCATCTTCCCATCAATTTTAACCATCTTCCCTGTCCTTGCTGAAGAAAAGCAGGCACAAACCATGACACTGCTGCCACCATGTTTGACAGTGGGGATGGTGTGTTCAGGATGATGAGCTGTGTTGCTTTTACGCCAAACATATCGCTTGGCATTGTGCCCAAAAAGTTCGACTTTGGTTTCATCTGACCAGAGCACCGTCTTCCACATGTTTGGTGTGTCTCCCAGGTGGCTTGTGGCAAACCTTAAACAACACTTTTTATGGATATCTTTGAGAAATGGCTTTCTTCTTGCCACTCTTCCATAAAGGCCAGATTTGTGCAGTGTACGACTAAGGGGTACTTTGCACACTACGACATTGCAAGACGATTGTTGCGATGCCGAGAGCGATAGTCCCAGACCCCATCGCACATGCGATATCTTGTGATAGCTGCTGTAGCGAACATTATCGCTACAGCAGATTCACACGCACTTACCTGCTCTGCGACGTCGCTCTGGCCGGCGAACCGCCTCCTTCCTAAGGGGGCGGGTCATGCGGCGTCACAGCGACGTCACACGGCAGGCGGCCAATAGAAGCAGAGGGGCGGAGATGAGCGGGATGTAAACATCCCGCCCACCTCCATCCTTCCGCATAGCCGGCGTGAGCTGCGGGATGCAGGTAAGGAGATGTTCCTCGGTCCTGCGGCTTCTCACACAGCGATGTGTGCTGCCGCAGGAATGAGGAACAACATCGTACCTGTTGCTTCTGCGACATTATGGAAATGACCGACACTACACCAATGATATGATTTCGACGCTTTTGCGCTCGTTAATCGTATCAAAAACGATTCACATACTCCGATGTCGACAACGACGCCGGATGTGCGTCACTTTCGATTTGACCCCACCGACATCGCAGCTGCGATGTCGTAGTGTGCAAAGTACCCCTAATTGTTGTCCTATGGACAGACTCTCCCACCTCAGCTGTAGATCCCTCAGTTCATCCAGAGTGATCATGGGCCTCTTGGCTGCATCTCTGATCAGTCTTCTCCTTGTTTGAGATGAAAGTTTGGATGGACGGCCGAGTCTTGGTAGATTTGCAGTGGTATGATACTCCTTCCATTTCAATATGATCGCTTGCACAGTGCTACTTGGGATGTTTAAAGTTGTGAAAATCTTTTGGTAACCAAATCCGGCTTTAAACTTTTCCACAACAGTATCATGGACCTGCCTGTTGTGTTCCTTGGTCTTCATGATGCTCTCTGTGCTTTAAACAGAACACAGAGACTATCACAGAGCAGGTGCATTTATACAGAGACTTGATTACACACAGGTAGATTATATTTATCATCATCAGTCATTTAAGACAACATTGGATCATTCAGAGATCCTCAATCAACTTCTGGAGTGAGTTTACTGCACTGAAAGTAAAGGGGACAAATAATATTGCACGCCCCACTTTTCAGTTTATTATTTTTTACAAAAGCCTAAAATAAGCAGCAATAGATTTCATTCAACTTTACAATTTCACAATCGTGTCCCAAATTCAAGGGGGCCGAATACTTTTGCAAGGCACTGTATATATATATACTGTATATACATATATATATATATATATATATATATATATATACATACACTGCATAATATATATATATATATATATATATATATATATAATATATATATATATATTTAAAAAAATAAATATATATATATATATATATATATATATATATATATACATACACACACACACACACAGTGGGTAAAATAAGTAGTTCATCGTCTGCCGGTTTTGCAAGTTTTCCCACCTACAAAGAATGGAGAGGTCTGTAATTTTTATCAAAGGCGCACTTCACCTGACAGAGAGAATCCAAATCAAAAATCCAGACAATCCCATTGTATGATTTCTAAATAATTAATTTGCGTTTTATTGCATGAAATAAGTATTTGATACAATAGAATAACAGAACTTAATATTTGGTAGAAAACTTTGTTTGCAGTTTCAGAGGTCGGACGTTTCCTGTAGTTATCGACCAGGTTTGCACACACTGCAGCAGGGATTTTGGCGACTCCTCCATACAGATCTCCAGATCTTCCAGGTCACTCCTCCATACTGACCTTCTCCAGATCTTTCAGGTCACTCCTCCATACTGACCTTCTCCAGATCTTTCAGGTCACTCCTCCATACTGACCTTCTGCAGATCTTTCAGGTCACTCCTCCATACAGATCTTCTCCAGATCTTTCAGGTCACTCCTCCATACAGATTTTCTCCAGATCTTTCAGGTCACTCCTTCATACAGATCTTCTCCAGATCTTTCAGGTCACTCCTCCATACAGATCTTCTCCAGATCTTTCAGGTCACTCCTCCATACTGACCTTCTCCAGATCTTTCAGGTCACTCCTTCATATAGATCTTCTGCAGATCTTTCAGGTCACTCATCCATACAGATCTTCTCCAGATCTTTCAGGTCACTCCTCCATACAGATCTTCTCCAGATCTTTCAGGTCACTCCTTCATACAGATCTTCTCCAGATCTTTCAGGTTACTCCTCTATACAGATCTTCTTCAGATCACTCCTCCATACAGATCTTCTCTAGATCTTTCACTCCTTCATACAGATCTGCTCCATATCTTTCAGGTTTCGGGTCAGTCTCTGGACAACATTGAGTTTCAGCTCCATCCAAAGATTTTCTATTGGATTCAGGTCTGGAGACTGGCTAGGTCACTCCAGGACCTTGGAATGCTTTTGACAGAGCCACTCCTTAATTGACCTGTCTGTGTATTTCAGGTCATTGTCATGTATGAAGACTCAGCCATGAACCATCTTCAATGCTCTTACTGAGGGTAGTAGGTTGTTGGCCAAAATCTTAAGATATGTGACCCCATCCATCTTCCCTTCAATATGCCCTGTTCTCTTTGCAGAAAAGCACCCACAAAGTATGATGTTTCCACCCCCATGCTTCATGGTTGGGACAGTGTTCTTGGAGTTGTACTCATCCTTCTTCCTCCAAACAAGGCGAGTGGAGTTGATATCAAATAGTTCTATTTTGGTCTCATCTGACCACATGGCCTTCTCCCATCCTCCTCTGGATCATCCAGATGGTCATTGGTGAACTTCAAACAGGCCTGGACATGTGCTGGCGTAAGCAGGGGGACCTTGTGTGCCCCTGCAGGATTATTTTCCAAAACGGCGCAGTGTGCTACTAGGATTATTCTAAAAGCAGTTGGACAGCTGGGAGGCATTTTGGTCATTCATGTTTTTTCATACTTTGACAACTTTCCTGAAATGTCTCCCAGGGAAGACCTTCCAGCCTCTAGGCAAAGTTTGGAAATTTCCCAAGCAACTATCAATACAATTTATATATCATTTAAAGAACCCAAAGACTTGAAGTCTGTTCTGTTGACAAGAAGTTTGAAAAAGATCCTACTTGCCAACTTTGTAAGAAAGAGGAAAGTTCTTGTGGACTGGCAAATCTCCCTATCACGTTAAAACTTTGGCAACTTACCAGAAACCAGTGCCTCTAAAAACTTTTTGTGTTTGACAAATGCATATAAACACACTTTGATGGAAACATAGAGGGGCACGGCCAGAAATGGATTAGTGCCTTTGAAAGTTAAACAACACTGACCATCCATCTAGGCACTTGGTTCAAAAAGTTGTAAAATATGTGGAAATCGCTTGAGATGGGATCAGCCACTTGCCATAAATAACATATTTCTTTTTTTACCTGATAAATGCCGAGATGTGGACTAAGACTCATCTTAAAGGTGATCTGTCACTTGCCATACATTAGTAATGTTATGACCTGGTGTAAATGCTGCTGTTATTCTGAATCAGGCGCTGTCTTTCTTTTGTTCCTGCGCCTCTCCATCCCTGGTATATGGCCTTATCTTTTCTGTAGAAAAATCTAGTTTTGTTTTTTAACTGGGTGTGGTTCTCAAGTTGACACCCACAAAGAAAGGTGAAGACCACGCCCACTATACCAGATTTATAGGCAGGAAAGAGGGGGCCATATCTCAGGAATGGAGAGGCACAGGAACAAAAGAAAAACATCGCCGGATTCAGGAGAACAGCGGCATTTACACCACATAATAAATTTACATATTTATGGCAAGTGACAGGTCACCTTTAAGAAGAGTCTTAGCCCACACACCGGCTAATGTTATATTTCAGTCTTATCTAGTGATAAAATTTGGGTAAATGGTTTTCCCGTAATTTCCTCACCATATATTTTGATCCACGTCTATTAGAACGGTCTATGATCTTATCCTCATTCGGGCGGTGTCATTAAAAGTGATTTTTTTTGTGCTGACAAATTGAAAATTTTCCTTGTACATTTCACGGAAGGTTTGTTTGTCCAGCGTCAACGTTCTTCCTCTCAACTCATCCGGATACACAGAGGTTAAACCGGCTTTTATCTGGGCCTCCCTGTGGCGCGTTCACATTGGGGATCCTAAGGAGTAATCAGTGAAGCTGTTCCTTATAGTCTATTAAAGCGCAGCTGTTCATCAATTACAATGGTAAAACCAATCTTGCAGCGTAGAACGCTCTTGCCCGTTATTGTTGCATTATCAGACTAAACATCTAAATGGCGGCGCAATGTCACCGCGTCGTAAAGTCAGTTTCTGATCGCTGCATGGAAACTTAGTCCTTAGTCCTGTAATTAAGATAATCAGTATTAAGTGCATTTCAATGGAGTCTCGTATCCCAGCTTTTTTATGCTTTTGGATTTCATGCCGTAGGACAGGGTGGAAAGGAGTGAAAATATGAAGACGTACTCCCCTTTTAGTAGTTTTCTGATACGGCAATAGTGACGGTCTTTGAGGTGGGACCATGAGGTATGCCCCAGAGCCTGGGAATGTGCCAGAATCCCTTTAGAAAAATAAAAAGAAAGTTATGAAAGGTGTTTTGTGCTCAGGGAAGACACTTGAAGACCTTGAAATGATCTAGAACATTGCAACCATGCGATCATCTCAAGTCTTCACTGGACGCCCCTCCAAATACTGATTTTTGTTCCGTTTCTATGTAGGCACAGAAGAAATCCAATTTTGAAAGCGTTGTGTAGCACCCAGGGGGCAGGGGGCAAGTCAGGCATGGGTTTCGTACCTGCTTTACTCGTCACTGGGCAGGTGTGGTGGGCTGGGATGTCATGGTGGCCTGTCCGGATTTGTTCCCCGAGGTGTAAACCAATAGGCGGGACGATGATGGGGGTTGTAGTACGATGATTGTCGTGCACCTGTGGTACGTGGCCAGAGATTAGCCACCGCTGCTGTCGCTGTCCTCCGGGGCGGATGTGATAGCAGCCAAAGATAGTATCACTCCCCACAGTTGGAGCGGGCCCTGGGAGGGATGATGAGGGGAGTAGTAAAGGGGAAGGCCTTTGACACCAAGGCGCGGGGAGGTGGCGCGGTAATAAGAGTCTGAGTCAGATGCTGCGGTTCCAGGTGTCTACTCATTCTTTGTGCCACTCGCTTGGGTGGTACGGGTCATTCACTGTGATGGGCTCCGTCGAACCCGGATTCCTTCGGAGGTCAGTCCAGTGTGGTGCTCAGTGGGCCCCTTCCTCCTAGCCTTGTGTGTTGGATCTCCGTGGCTTATAGCTACTTGGGGACCGCAGTCCATCTCGAGTAGTACTCTTGTCCCTATTTGCAGGTGCCGTGGCTCCACAATGGGGCCTGGCTGTGTCCAAGGCCCAGGATCCTATATGGCACTGTGCTTTTGGTCTCTGTGTGACCAGGGAAGCCTGCAACCTCCCCGTCCCGGTAGATTCTGGAAAACCAACTTGGAGAATGATTTTCCCTAGGGTCCTGCACCCTGTGTGACACCGGTTCTGAGGGAGCAATGAAGCTCTCCGCTCGGCAACTGCATGAACTCCTGTGTCCCACCAGAGTACCGGTAAGACACATCTGCTCCTTTCCTCTCCTGCTGGAGAACTCTCTTAATTGTTTTGTTGGCTCCTAACTCCTCCTGGTGGCTGCTCCTCCCCGGATCCCTGTCACTAATGGGTGGCTGCCCCCCATGTTTGGAGACTGCCTTAGGACCAAAGCCTAGCCCGGTCCCCTGGTTGAGTGTTTGAGGTATGTAAGTGGTGAAACCGGTACCAACCTCCTCCGGATCCGGGTTAAGCACTACACCTTAAATGAGATGCAGTACTCTATGGCGACTCTATTATGCTCGCTGGGCGAGCAGGGGATATAGCAGGCCCACTGGGCTGCAGGACAGAGAACATCCAGAGGGGCTTGACTACGAACCCATACCTGGTTTGCACCAGAACCTCTAATGGCGAGGGTGTTATGCTGCAGCTGTGAATCCGGGTGCCACTCGGGAAGACTGATGCTGTGACGGCTGGCCCCAGGGGTGCGTGACAGACAGTCACTTATGACAAATAACAGCAGCAGCAGAAGACGTTTTGGCCAGGACGAATGGATGAGTGTAACAGCAGCAACCAGTATGGATACTTGTGGCAGTTTGTATCGTAGTAGACAGCCAGCGTGGGTGGTCGCAGCAGCAACAGATAGGAGCCCATTGTAACAGAGGTACACAGGTCTGCAACAGTGACAATATACTATCAGTAACAGCAGCAGCAGTAATGAGGACCTGAGAACCAGCAACTAAACTAACGTTGCCCAGGCAATTCCTAAAGGGAGGAAGTGCCTTAAATACCTGCACCCCCCCAGCTGACCTGAGAGGCACTTCTGGGTCAAGGGACGCTGACCCTTTAAGAAAAGGGGCATGGCTATGCACTCACCCTTCAGGGAAAGGTTGGAAGCCTGCAAGCTGCACAGAAGTTCCAAGAGACAGCAGCATGGGACGGGCAGGGAATAGTTGCCGCAGGACGCCCGGAGGTGAGGAATTCGACGTCCCCATCAAGGGAGGGGCAGAACAATTCGGGGATGCCGGTATGGGCGTTACAACACCACACCTGAACTTTCACCAGTAGGGGCTTCTCCCTATTCCAAGGTGCCTATATCTGTCACCAGAATGCAGGTGTCATGTCCAAAAGTCATGTCCATCATTGACAACTTACATATAGTCTCCTTTTCTTTTTGAAAGATGTTCTGCAGCAGCAGCGGCAACAGCTGATAACTGCTATATGTCAATCACTTACCGACCTACAAGTATCTAGTTTTAAATCAGATAATTAAAAACCACCTAACATGAATTACACCTTATGCAGCTCTAAAATATTAAAGCATATGCACAATGATCTAGAACAAGAACCTGATAATTTCCAACAATTTTTGTTCTCAAGTCCTCAGACAGTTCTCTTCTTTTCTTTCTGTTCTCCATGCTTAGTGTGGCACATACAGACGACACACAATGCAAAGATTGAGGCAGCTTCTCCTCTTTTTATATGATTTCAGGTGTGATTTCCATATTGCCCATACCTGTTACTTGCCACAGGTGAGTTTGAATGAGCAGGACACTAAGATGTTCACAGGAGCTGGTCAAATTATAACTGGCAGTGGAAAGCAGGCTTTTAGGACCTTAAATAGTTTGCATCCCCGCCCAGACCAAATAGGAGGGAGAAAACACTGACAAATGTTAATGTCGCGCCCTAGGGCAGCCGAGCTGCTCGAATCCAGGCGATCCGTGGCTCGATGGGTCCCGAACCAGGAGCACCGTCGAACAGTTTTAAATTTAAAATAAAGTCCGACTATGCTACTCGCGGTTTGCGACCAGGGATAGTAGGGCCGCCGCTGCGGGTTCCCACTGGGGATGATGGATCTGGGCAGCGTGGATGGTGGAGCCCTCCGTCAGCAGGGATTTTCCCCAGGGGTAGGTGAAGGGTTAACTTCGAGGGGCACGGCAATCAAGCAGTCCAGACAAAGAGGGCAGTTTGATGGTTTTTACTCACTGGATTCACGCCCTGGGAATGTACTGGATCCCAGGTGCACCCGTGTCCCTGATGGCTGTGCCTGCCGACCTGGTGCCACTTTCTACCTTTGTACTCTGGTGTATGTGGGTCCTCCCTGGTGTGGAGCACTTGGAGGTCCTCCTGGTGTCTGGGTCCTGCCACAGGCAGCTTGGACTATTACAGAGAATATGTCCTGGTCCCCTCTTTGCTGCTGATTCCTCGGACGTTAGTGGTGGCAGATGAGTCCTGGAAACCCACCCGCCTGGTAGAGTTAACAGATGTCTTGAAGTCCTGGTCTGTTCTGGGATCTGCAACCCATGCGTGCAAAGTACTGTGTGCCCTGGATGTCCACCCCACAGGATCCCTCTGTTCTTGGAGCTTGCTCTCTCGCTCTGCAGCTACTTTCCTCCTCTGAGTGGCTGTTCTTTCTCCCCAGGTCTTTGCAGTGACTTTACTACCACTCCGCCGACTTTCTTACTCCTCACTTTCCTTTCTGGTTCCTTCCACTTTCTCTCTGTATCTCAAGAGTCTCTGGTCTGTCTTGTCACCTTTCTTACTACTCCTCTCCTCACAACCTACTACTTCCTCCTCCTAATATCTACTGATTGTCTCACTGTCTACCCACACTCCCCGGGTCACTGTCTCCTCCCCCAGGTCAGGTCTCTTCCTCCCAGTTGGCTGCCTGTTATCTACAGTGCCCAGCCCTGTCATCTGGCTAGGTGAGGCTCCCAGCTGGGTACAGCGAGTTTAAGGCCTAAGCCACACGGCGAGAAAATCGGTGCGAGTGGAGTGCGATAAAACATCGCATTCCACTCGGACCAATTTTAGCCTATATGTCAGAGCATATGAGCGATTATTTTCTCAGTCCTAATCGGACCGAGAAAACAATCACAGCATGCTGCGATTGTAAGGCGAGACTATTTTCTCTCGCACCCATTCAAGTGTATGGGGTGAGAGAAAAATCGCACTGAAGTACACCGCACTCAGTACATCGATGTACCGTGCATGCAGAGTGAGAATCGCAATAGCCAGCTACGGAGGAGAGAGGGAGAGAAATCCCTCCCTTCCCTCCTCCGTGCCGGCCCGCCCCTCCGCAGCGCCGGCCCGCCCCTCCACAGCTGAGGTCCGCTCGCACTGTCGGACCTCAGGTGCAGGGACACTCGCATGACACTTGGCTCCTGCTGTGCTGCCAGAACGAGCCGAGTGTCATGCGAGGATCGCACTAGTGCCCAGTTTGGCCCCGGCCTAAATGTCCTGGTGTGCTAGTGTGTGTGTAGTGACTGGCACAGTCATGTAGGACCCGAGCTGTTACCTTGTTTTTATGACACCTGGTTACCGCAGGGGCGTCACATTATCTCTTGATCTCCCAGCAAGGACAGAGCTATTCTGGAATAGAATTAGAGTAGTCACCTGCACGAGAGTGCAGCGCCACCCGGCGGCAGAAGCAGACATAGAAAAGGCAGGCTCGGATACCGATGTAACTTACTTGCTTAAGGATATTAAAATATTCAACCCCCAAAGTGCTCTAGAACAATAACACATCACTAACATTCCACCATGAATCTAGAACCCAAAAATAGGTCATGTGATCTATAAAACAAGTCGTAATTTATAATTTTCTGCAAAAAAATAATAATAATAATCTAAAGACAAAGGCGAATTCCGGTGCATCATTGTGAGAGGCTGGAAATCATCTTTCCCCGGCAGGAGCCTCTTCTAAGGTCTCGTTTCAGTGTTTTTCCCTCTGAAGAATAAACCCCATCACATACCATTTATTGCTACAGGGATTTAATATATTTTTGCATCTCATTGAATGTAACGCTCACATCTATCTATTCCTTTCTCTGGTCACCTGGGTCTCTTCAACACTCGAGGTAAATGATATTACTCATCATTCAATAACATCAGGTAAAAGCAAGGAGCTTAGCAGAAGAACCGTGTCAATTATAAGTGATATCTGCAGAAAGTAATAAACTATATCAGGCCGGCCACGGAAATGAATGTTGAGGAGTCAATCATTGCAAAACATTTTAAATGAAATTTCGGGGCATTCCACTATTCATTATTGTCCCCTGTCATTAAAATATGGGCGGCCTGCAGTACTACAGGGGATATACATACAGTAGTCATGTCATTACATTCCCCATGCTAGGGGGTGAAAGGGGGGTATATATGTCATACAAAGACTTACATCGAATAGGTCAAAGGTTTATGTATGTATCACTGCAATATGCAATGGGAAGGCATCTCCAAACCTAATACAAGTTATATAATCATAATCTCTATAACCTGGCCTTAAGATGCTATCCCTAATGTACTGGAATCATGTCATAGAGCAGGAGGAGCTGAGAAGATTGATATATAGGTTTATGGGAAAAGAGTCAACTGAACGTCCAGTTTATACATTCCAATGTCTTGCATTGCCGGTTTAGGAGTCAAGTGGGCGGAGTTATCACTGATTGACAGCTTTTCCAGTAAATAGGAGCTGTGCAGAATAGGGGGCATGTTAAGAACCTGCTGCGGCCACTCTTCTGTTGATGGAGCTGTGCTGTGCAGAATAGGGGGCGGATGCGCAGTACCCAGCCACGGCCACTATATAGTTGATGAGCTGTGCTGTGCAGAATAGGGGGCGGATGCGCAGTACCCAGCCACGTCCACTATATAGTTGATGGAGCTTTGCTGTGCAGAATAGGGGGCGGATGCGCAGTACCCAGCCACAGCCTCTATATAGTTGATGAGCTGTGCTGTGCAGAATAGGGGGCAGATGTGCAGTACCCAGCCACAGCCTCTATATAGTTGATGAGCTGTGCTGTGTAGAATAGGGGGCGGATGCGCAGTACCCAGCCACGGCCACTATATAGTTGATGGAGCTTTGCTGTGCAGAATAGGGGGCGGATGCGCAGTACCCAGCCACAGCCTCTATATAGTTGATGAGCTGTGCTGTGTAGAATAGGGGGCAGATGCGCAGTACCCAGCCACAGCCTCTATATAGTTGATGAGCTGTGCTGTGCAGAATAGGGGGCAGATGTGCAGTACCCAGCCACGGCCACTATATAGTTGATTAGCTGTGCAGAATAGGAGACGGATATGCAGTCCCAGCCACGACCACTATTCTGTTGATGGAGCTCTGCTGTGCAGAATAGGGGGCGGATATGCAGTCCCAGCCACGACCACTATTCTGTTGATGGAGCTGTGCTCTGCAGAATAGGGGGCGGATGCGCAGTACCCAGCCACGGCCACTATATAGTTGATGAGCTGTGCTGTGCAGAATAGGGGGCAGATGTGCAGTACCCAGCCACGGCCACTATATACAGTAGTTGATGAGCTGTGCTGTGCAGAATAGGGGGCAGATGTGCAGTACCCAGGCACGGCCACTATATACAGTAGTTGATGAGCTGTGCTGTGCAGAATAGCGGACAGATATGCAGAACCCAGCCACGGCCACTATATAGTTGATGAGCTGTGCTGTGTAGAATAGGGGGCAGATGTGCAGTACCCAGCCACGGCCACTATATACAGTAGTTGATGAGCTGAGCTGTGCAGAATAGGGGGCAGATGTGCAGTACCCAGGCACGGCCACTATATACAGTAGTTGATGAGCTGTGCTGTGCAGAATAGCGGACAGATATGCAGAACCCAGCCAGGGCCACTACATAGTTGATGAGCTGTGCTGTGCAGAATAGGAGGCGGATATGCAGTCCCAGCCACGGCCACTATTCTGTTGATGGAGCTGTGCTGTGCACTCTGCAAATGAGTAGTTTGGACCGGTGCAGGCACCGTGAGCAGCTGACCGTCATTGGTGTCGGGTGTCTTATCCCCACCAATCAGACATTGATGACCCATCCTGACTGAGGTCATGAATGTTAAAGTCCCGGGAACCGCTTTAATAAATAGTGGAAGGGACAAGCGTTTCAGCCTCTGAACGTAACCAAATCTTATTTTTCATTCACTGACAGCAAGCAGACGTCTTGAAAATGGGGAGGAATTCTTACACAAAGTGTAGAATAAAACCACAGAATGTTTTATTACACAACAATGTAATGATTTATGTATACGGACAAGATCCTTGAGATCCACTATATGAACGCCGCTGTTTATTTTTACTCCGTGACTTTAAGAAAACACATGAAAACAATAAAATGTAAAGGCCAAAGATTATTACAACATCTGTGTATAATGTGGAAGATAAAAGGAAGTGTGAAAGTCTTGTAATTCATGATGGAGGATGAGATAAAGCGGATGATGCGGTATAAAAATAGATGATCAGGACTGAAATGCGGATCCTTCACCTGTAGATCGCTCTCCGTTACACGCAACGGCGTCACGTGATCCGGAACATTCCTTTCAGTCTCATCTTCATTGTCTTTCCATTAGAAGAAAAAAATGTCCTGCGCCTCTTTCTCTGGAGTTCATGGAGGTCCAGTGACTTAAAAAATGTAAATAATTGATCACGCCCGAGGTATATTAGACAGTTGAAGTTTTATACAGTCATGACCGAAAGTGTTGGCACCCCTCAAATTGTTCCATAAAATTAATTATTTTTCCCAGAAGATTATTGCAATTACCCATGTTTTGTTATACACATGTTTATTTCCTTTGTGTGTTTTGGAACAACACAAAAGAACCCCAGAGAAATAAAGACAAATTGGACATAATTGCGCACAAAACTGCAAAAATGGGCTGGACAAAATTATTGGCACCCTACCAAAATTGTGGGTAAACAACTTTATTTCAAGCAGGTGATGCTCATTGAAACTCTTCTGTGGCAAGTAACAGGTGTGGGCAATATGAAAATCACACCTGAGACCAGATAAAAAGGGGAGAAGTTGACTAAATCTTTGCATTGTGTGTCTGTGTGTGCCACACAAAGCATGGAGAAAAGAAAGAGGAGAAGAGAACTGTCTGAGGACTTAAGAACCAAAAATATTGAAAAATATCAACAATCTGAAGGTTACAAGTACATTTGTAGAGGTCTTGATGTTCCTTTGTCCACAGTGAGCAACAAAATTAACATGTTTACAACACATGGCACTGTAGCTAATCTCCCTGGCTGTGGACAGCAGAGAAAAATTGATGAAAGGTTGTAATGCAGGATAGTCCAGATGGTGGATAAGCCGCCCCAAGTAAGTTCCAAAAAAATTCAAGCTGTCCTGCATCAGTGTCAGCGTGAACTATCCGTCCACATCTGAATAAAATAAAACGATATGGAGGAGACCCAGTAGGACCCCACTGCTGACACAGAGACTGCAGTTTGCCAAAATGTACAGTACAGATCAAACGTTTGGACTAGAGTTGAGCGCGGTTCGTGGTTCGTGGTTCTCCAGTTCGCGGCTCGAGTGATTTTTGGGCTGTTCGAGATCGAACTAGAACTCGAGCTTTTTGCTAAAAGCTCGATAGTTCTAGATACGTTCGAGAACGGTTCTAGCAGCAAAAAGCAGGGCTTTTTACAGCTACAGTGAGCAGGAGCCATCGCTGGCAGCCTGCCACAAGCTGGTAACCAAGATAAACATCGGGTATCCAAGCAAAGCGCTTTGGTTAGTAACCCGATGTTTATCTTAGTTACGTGCAGGAAGCCCACACTTTCCCGCTCAGCTCGCTCCACCCCCTCCTGCCCGCGGCATGTACACATACATACACATACACAAACACACACACACACACA
Organism: Anomaloglossus baeobatrachus; assembly: GCF_048569485.1. Classification (NCBI taxonomy): domain Eukaryota; kingdom Metazoa; phylum Chordata; class Amphibia; order Anura; family Aromobatidae; genus Anomaloglossus; species Anomaloglossus baeobatrachus. The sequence goes on along the minus strand of NC_134364.1, from coordinate 71,523,080 downwards.
CATCCACCCCCCCCCCCGCCCGCCCGCCCGCCCGCCCGCTCGCTCGCTCGCTCGCTCGCGCTCGCTCGGCTTACCTGCGGTGATGAAGTCCCACCATCCCGACCTCAGCGCTGTCACTGTCCTCCATGGCCGCCGCTTGTCACATCACCTCTCGCTTCCGACCCGAGACTGACACTGGCGGTGACGTCACGGACCTCTCGCGATACTTGATGTGAAGGCGCCGGTCATTGACCTCAGTGACAGGGGCTGTCAGTGTGCTGGAGATCAGCGCAGGTAATGTACCTCACTGACAGCAGCACTTCTCATGCCCTGCAGTGACCTGGGCTGACCCATTGATGTTAGCTCAGGTCACTGCACTGCTCTCCCAGCCAATGGGGAACATCCTGCTCTTCATTGACTGGGACAGTGTGCATCGTCATGGCAACCCCTTGGATTACACCAGACCTGGATTTGTTTTTCAATCTAATAAATTGGTTAAAGAGGGAATGTTTTGGGGAGTGTTTTTTCAAATAAAAATGTGTTTGTCGTGTATTTTTTTTTATTACTGACTGGGTTGGTGATGTCGGGTATCTGATAGACGCCTGACCTCACCAACCCCAGGGCTTGATGCCAGGTGACATTACACATCTGGTATTAACCCCAAATATTACCCCGTTTGCCACCGCACCAGGGCGCGGGATGAGCTGGGGCGAAGCACCAGGATTGGCGCATCTAATGGATGCGCCACTTCTGGGGCGGCTGCGGCCTGCTATTTTTAGGCTGGGGAGATTCCAATAACCATGGACCTCCCTAGTCTGAGAATATCAGGCCCCAGCTGTCTGCTTTACCTTGGCTGGTGATCCAATTTTGGGGGACCCCTACGTGGTTTTTTTTTTTAATTATTTATTTAATTTAAAATAACAGCGTGGGGTGCCCTCAGTTTTGGATTACCAGCCAAGGTGAGGTTGCCAGCTGTGGTCTGCAGGCTGCAGCCGTCTGCTTTACCCTAGCTGGCTACAAAACTAGGGGGAACCCTATGTCATTTTTTTTTTCATTTTTTTGGCTAAATACAAAGCTAAGCACCCCTTAGTGCCACATGAAAGGTACCAAAGGGTGTTCCACTTTTTCTCCATTTTTTTCTCCACTTTCTCTCCACTTTTTCTCCACTTTTTCTCCATTTTTTTCTCCACTTATTCTCCACTTTTTCTCCTCTTATTCTCCACTTTTTCTCCACTTTTTCTCCACTTTTTCTCCTCTTATTCTCCACTTTTTCTCCACTTTTTCTCCACTTTTTCTCCTCTTAATCTCCACTTTTTCTCCTCTTATGCTCCACTTTTTCTCCACGTTTTCTCCACTTTTTTCTCCACTTTTTCTCCTCTTATGCTCCACTTTTTCTCCACTTTTTCTCCACTTTTTCTCCACTTTTTCTCCACTTTTTCCTCCACGTTTTCTCCACGTTTTCTCCACTTTTTTCTCCACTTTTTCTCCTCTTATGCTCCACTTTTTCTCCACTTTTTCTCCACTTTTTCTCCTCTTAATCTCCACTTTTTCTCCACTTTTTCTCCATTTTTTCTCCACTTTTACTCCACTTTTTCTCCACTTTTTTCTCCACTTTTTCTCCTCTTATGCTCCACTTTTTCTCCACTTTTTCTCCACTTTTTTCTCCACTTTTTCTCCTCTTATGCTCCACTTTTTCTCCACTTTTTCTCCACTTTTTCTCCACTTTTTCTCCTCTTATGCTCCACTTTTTCTCCACTTTTTCTCCACTTTTTCTCCTCTTAATCTCCACTTTTTCTCCACTTTTTCTCCACTTTTTCTCCACTTTTTCTCCACTTTTTCTCCACTTTTTTCTCCACTTTTTCTCCACTTTTTCTCCTCTTATGCTCCACTTTTTCTCCACTTTTTCTCCACTTTTTCTCCACTTTTTCTCCACGTTTTCTCCACGTTTTCTCCACTTTTTTCTCCACTTTTTCTCCTCTTATGCTCCACTTTTTCTCCACTTTTTCTCCACTTTTTCTCCTCTTAATCTCCACTTTTTCTCCACTTTTTCTCCACTTTTTCTCCACTTTTTCTCCACTTTTTTCTCCACTTTTTTCTCCACTTTTTCTCCACTTTTTCTCCTCTTATGCTCCACTTTTTCTCCACTTTTTCTCCACTTTTTCTCCACTTTTTCTCCACTTTTTCTCCACTTTTTCTCCACTTTTTCTCCTCTTAATCTCCACTTTTTCTCCTCTTATGCTCCACTTTTTCTCCACGTTTTCTCCACTTTTTTCTCCACTTTTTCTCCTCTTATGCTCCACTTTTTCTCCACTTTTTCTCCACTTTTTCTCCACTTTTTCTCCACTTTTTCCTCCACGTTTTCTCCACGTTTTCTCCACTTTTTTCTCCACTTTTTCTCCTCTTATGCTCCACTTTTTCTCCACTTTTTCTCCACTTTTTCTCCTCTTAATCTCCACTTTTTCTCCACTTTTTCTCCATTTTTTCTCCACTTTTACTCCACTTTTTCTCCACTTTTTTCTCCACTTTTTCTCCTCTTATGCTCCACTTTTTCTCCACTTTTTCTCCACTTTTTTCTCCACTTTTTCTCCTCTTATGCTCCACTTTTTCTCCACTTTTTCTCCACTTTTTCTCCTCTTATGCTCCACTTTTTCTCCACTTTTTCTCCACTTTTTCTCCTCTTAATCTCCACTTTTTCTCCACTTTTTCTCCACTTTTTCTCCACTTTTTCTCCACTTTTTCTCCACTTTTTTCTCCACTTTTTCTCCACTTTTTCTCCTCTTATGTTCCACTTATTCTCCACTTTTTCTCCACTTTTTCTCTACTTTTTCTATGGTCGGTCTACCCATTAGCTCTGCCATGCATAGTGTAGCTCTACACCTACTGCACATGTTACTTTATGATTGACATCTCTTTCGTACCAGAGCTGTCTAAGTCTACTCTGACCCCATATTTGTCATTACTATATTGTCCTTGTACTGTATTATGACATTTGTATCATGTGTTTCATTTCTTGCTGTGTTGCAATTTTTTTGCTGCATCCCAATTGTACCTCTACATTGTTCGAGTTTATGTTATTGTTCTCTCACTCTTATGTGATACTGATTATTGTCATTTTTCATGATTACATGCAGATAAGTCCAATCTGACGAAGGCTCAGGCCGAAACGTCATTTGTAACTTGTTTTGGACAAAAACATATATGCTTATGAAAAAAAAATTTTCTTAATACGGACCAATAAAGAGTGATTTTGCATTACTATCCGTTGTGACTTACTGACTTAGTCTGGGAGATATAGAGTGCCGAGGTTACTCACTAATTTTATCTATTATTACCTCTGAGCACCTATATACCAGTGAGCAGAGCTTCCTCTACAGTAGTTCTCCTGATTAGGCATGCCCTTACCTCATGAGCAGGGCATTGCAGCTTTGGTAGCAACCATTACGACATGGACTCTGCTGCTGTGGACCCGGGGAGAGTGAGTGCAGATTCATTGCACCCACACTCCTCACATGAAGGGTCCGCACTCCTAGAAAATGGGGGATACGTTCCCTGAGTGTCTCCCCCCCCATATTCTAGACGGTCCAGAGTCGTCGTGGGACCCCTTTATTTTTTTTCTTACAATAAATTGGTGAAAGAGGAAATGTTTTGGGGACTGTTTTTTCAAATAAATTTCTTTTGTCGATTTTTTGTTTTTGTTAGTACTGACAGTTTATGATGTTGGGTATCTAATAGACGCCATGACATCACAAACTGCTGGGCTTGATCTCAGGTGACTTTACAGCTAGTATCAACCCGATTTATTACCCCGTTTGCCACTGCACCAGGGCACGGGATGAGCTGGGGTGAAGCGCCAGGATTGGCGCATCTAGTGGATGCGCCACGTCTGGGGTGCCTGCGGCCTGCTATTTTTAGGCTGTGAAGGCCCAATAACTATGGACCTTCCCACCCTGAGAATACCAGACCACAGCTGTCCGCTTTACCTTGGCTGGTGATCCAATTTGGGGGGTCCCCTACTTTTATTGTGTAATTATTAATATTTATAAAATAATTATAAAAAAGAGCCTGAGGGGACCTCCACATTGGATCCCCAACCACGGTAAAGCTGCCAGCTGTGGTTTTCAGGCTACAGCCGTCTGCTTTACCCTAGCTGGCTATCAAAAATGGGGGGACCCAACGTAATTTTTTTTTTTTAACTATTTTTTAAATAGAAAAAATTAATGGGCTTCCCTGTATTTTGATTGCCAACCAAGGTAACGGCAGGCAGATGGGGGTGGCAACCCATAGCTGTCTGCTTTATCTGCGCTGAGAATCAAAAATACCGCGGAGCGCTACGTCATTTTTTTAAAGATTTATTTTTACAGCACTGTGATGTCCAGCAATCAAAATACAGGGAAGCCCATTTTATTTTTAGTTATTTAAATAAATAATTAAAAAAAATATATGTTAGCTCCCACTGCATTTTTTGTATTGCTAGCTAAGGGTAATCCAAGCAGCTACTGGCTGCTAACCCCCACTGCTTGGTGTTACCTTCACTGGCAATGGAAAATCCAGGGAAGCATTTTTTTTTTTTTTTGCCAAAAAGCTACAAAAAAAGGACGTGAGCTTCGCCATATTTTTGTATGCTAGCCAGGTATAGCAGGCAGGTGCTGGAAGAGTTGGATACAGCGCCAGAAGATGGCGCTTCTATGAAAATGCCATTTTCTGAGGCGGCTGCAGACTGCAAATCGCAGCAGTGGGGCCCAGAAAGCTCAGGCCAACCTGTGCTGCGGATTCCAATCCCCAGCTGCCTAGTTGTACCTGGCTGGACACAAAAATGGGGCAAAGCCTACGTCATTTGTTTTCTAATTATTTCATGAAATTCATGAAATAATAAAAAAAGGGCTTCCCTTTATTTTTGGTTCCCAGCCGGGTACAAATAGGCAACTGGGGGTTGGGGGCAGCCGTACCTGCCTGCTGTACCTGGCTAGCATACAAAAATATGGCGAAGCCACATAATTTTTTCAGGGGGCAAAAAACTTCTGCATACAGTCCTGGATGGAGTATGCTGAGCCTTGTAGTTCTGCAGCTGCTGTCTGTCTGTATGGAGAAGAGCAGACAGCAGCTGCAGAACTACAAGGCTCAGCATACTCCATCCAGGACTGCATGCAGAAGTTTTTTGCCCACCAAAAAAATGACGTGGGCTTCGCCATATTTTTGTATGCTAGCCAGGTACAGCTGGCAGCCACGGGCTGCCTCCAACCCCCAGTTGCCTATTTGTACCCGGCTGGGAACCAAAAATATAGGGAAGCCCGTTTTTTTTAATTATTTCACTTATTTCATGAAATAATTAAAAAACAAATGACGTGGGCTTCGCCCTATTTTTGTGTCCAGCCGGGTACAACTAGGCAGCTGGGGATTGGAATCCGCAGCACAGGTTAGCCCGAGGTTTGTGGGCGCCTCTGCTGCGGATTTCAGTCCGCAGCCGTCCCAGAAAATGGCGCTCTCATAGAAGCGCCATCATCTGGCGCTGTATCCAACTCTTCCAACAGCCCTGGAGCCGGGTGGCTTGTTGGGTAATCATGAGTTAATACTGGCTTTGTTTTACCAGCCAGTATTAAGCCAGAGATTCTTAATGTCAGGCACGTTTGACCCGGCCATTAAGAATCTCCAATAAAGGGTTAAAAAAAGACACCACACAGAGAAAAAATACTTTAATAGAAATAAATACACAGACACATTAGAGACTCCATCTTTATTACCCCTGTCAGCCCTCCACGATCCTGCTCTTCTGTCTTCTTTCTTTCTAGTGTAGTAGTAGTGACGATTGTAGTGAGGGGCATCACTTGGGGCTGGGGAACCTCCATCCTAACTACAATGCTCACTACAATCGGGAAGCAGCGTGCAGCCTTCACTCCGTGAGTGATCACTGCTGGCTGCTAGCGGTAACAGCGGTAACGCTGACAGACGCGTTACCATAGCAACGGTGCTCCCGGAGCCGCGGTTAGCGGTGACGTCACCGCTAACTGCGTTGCTATGGCAACGGTGATCTCCGTTAATGACCGGCTGTGTCAGCCGGTCCCTAACGGAACGGGGAGTCGACCGTGTGCTAGAGCATGTCGCCGGTACACGGCGATACACATATGTGCACCGTGTACCGGAGAGATGCACTCGCAGGTCCTACATGACGTGTCATAGTCATGTGACCAGTCTGTAGCCAATGAGATAATAGCCACGTGACTGGTCACATGGCTATTTTGACGTCACGATAGGTCCTGCTTCTCTGCTGGCAGTGCAGGTCACCGGGAGGATTCAGCGATCATCGGATGGAATAGCGGCAGGAGACAGAGTGCAGAAGGGATCGCGAGGACCGGTAAGTGTTATGGCAATGTTTATTAACTGTTTGTGTACATTTATAATGCATTTTTATGTGTTTGTGATTGCCTCCCATTATAGCCTATTGGTTCTAGTTCGGTTCGTCGAACGTTCGACGAGCCGAACTCGAGCCAGACCCCCCGTTCGGCGAACCGCCTCGAGCCGAACCG